>NC_072738.1:10134707-10281597 GCF_026930045.1 Uloborus diversus | reverse complement strand
TATCTTACTACTATTATATATGCGAAAGTTTGTCTGTATGGATGTATGGATGTATGGATGTTTGTTACTCTTTCACGCAAAAACTGTTGAATGTATTTTGATGAAACTTTACAATAATATAGCTTATGCATCAAAATAACACATAGGGTAGTTTTCGTCCCATTATGGGGGGCAAAACCCCCTTAGGGGGGCAATAAAACACAATTTTCGTATAAATTCTCTAATATGGGGATGAAAAAATGCTTGCACTAGAGTCCCTATATGAAAACGTAGTTTTCAGAGTTGCGACAACGCGGTATCATTTTCCTATTGGTCGAAGACCGCCTGAGGCAGTGTTTCTTCTTCTCCCGTAGGATTAACATGGAGCGTATGACAGTGCTGTGGAAAAACTCAGAATCTGGAAAATTAAAGGTGAGTCCAAGATTTTAATGCTCATATTACTGTTCTATAATGTTCAAATTATACGTATGTAGCTTTACTTGAGTGAGTCCATTCCTATTTCTTTACCTAATGTGTAATTATATCAAGAACATGTGTTCCGGTGTGCTAAAATTCCCTTCTGACACTTTATTTGGGTCTTTTATAGTTAGTTTTCCTGTTAAATCGATTATTCCAATCACAACGTTATTGAAAAACAACACTTTAAGACAAGGCAAAAGTTTAAATTGTGTAAATTAAATTTTTTTAACGATAGATCTCTGTATTCAGTTTGGCGCGATCAATTTCGTGCTTGGCGACGAGTGGATGTAAACAAAACACACACTTGTGATGTACGTGAGGATGTCTTAACATGTGATTTGTATTATAAATGCTGAATGTTGCAGAATTTGTTTTTTTAAATAAATGTGACTTGATATTAAAACCCATTTTAACTTATGTTTTAATGTTAGGGCTTTTATTTTTGCCGATCATTCACAAAAATTGACTTATGTATCGTTTTTAATATTCCTTCAAGCTATAAAACTCCAAGTTAAATCTTCTCTTTATGCAACGTAAGTATTTACAGTGTCAAATTTTTGTTTTTTGAAAGGAGATGCAGAGGAAATAAAATGCTTATAAATTATAGAACTTTCAATGCTTGCTGGCAGTATCTTGTAAAAACATTTCGATTTAAGGAAAAACGATTTGTTATCATTTTCTGCCAAATATTTATTAGTTAAAAATTGTAAAAAAAATGTCAATTCAATTATGAAATTAATGTCACCACATGAATTTGCAAAAGCGTTTGAGGTGGATATGAAGTAGAACACTTGCTTGACACACAGCAGTTTTTATCGATTTTTTAGGTTGAGCGAGCCAATTTAAAATGTACTATTTTATTAAAAATTTAATGAATTGTAGGCAGTTTTGGTTATTTTGGTAATTTACTCTTTTTTATTCAACAAGCATGTCACTCTCTGTGTGTTCCATCATAAACAGAAAACTGAGATGTTCTAAGTTCGTTTCAAGTAGTGTGTTGGTACTTTTTATTATGCTCTAATTAGGGTTACTAATTTTTAGGTTGCCTTGTTATTTCCTTTACATGCTACTCTTTCTTTATCACCTGAAGAATAAAGTGCATGCTATCACCCCGCTTCAGGTTAGTAAAAATTTCTATTTTTATTGAGAAAATGATTTTTAAATAATTATGGCCATGATTGATACATAATTAAGTTTTAACAAGAGTTGAATTACCTTTGAGATCAGGACCGTTATCATGGGCTTTTGAGATTGTAAAAGTCCTCCCAGCCACAGCTCTTGTTTGTCAGAAATTAGATACATTTAAAGTTTTGCATGTTGAAATATCAATACTTTTATGATAAAATGCTGAATCAAAGATTTTTTAAGTGAAACTTTTTATGCAAGGGCTTTGAAGTTATGATCCTATCTTTTTGCATGACGAATAGTGGTGGGGATAAGCAATGTCGGTTAGAAGGAAAGCAGTGGCTTGCTTGCCTTCAGGTATGGGAGAAAAGTGAGACATTACACTCTTCTCGCTTCCTTTCTCATTTTGTATGGTTGCATGTACTGCGTTCAGGCAGCACGGAGATCAATATGTACATTTGTCGTAAACAGATCATTTCTCTTCTTAAGAAGGAAGAAGATGATCATTATCAATGGACACATGTATATAATTTTATGTAAAAATATGAATAAGAAACACAATCTGTTCAAAAGTATTTGATGAATAGTTAAAATGTTTCACGTCTATCGTGTGTCATTATGACACAACCTGTTTCAGGGAATCAAACTTTAGAAGAATTCTACTCTTCTAGATCAGCAGAAAAATAAAGTACATGAAGCTCTCACCCCACATCAAGTTCGTAAAAATTTCGATATTTGGTGGGAAAATGATTTTTAAATAATCCTATCTCGATTAATGTGGAGTTAAATTTTAACTGGTGTGGAATTGCATTTTAAAATAAAGGCTCATCGTGTAGCTTTGAGATTATCTATAAAGATCAGGGTTCAAAATATCCGATATTTTGATATACAGTCGAGTCCCGACTTACGCGAGGGATGCGTTCCAAGACCCCTTGCATAAGTCCAAATTTCGCATTGTGGAAAAAGGTATGTGTAAAAACTTTTATAAACATAACCAATCATTTTAGACACGTGTAAACACAACCTTAAACAGTTTAAAACCTTTTCTTAACCATACCTTACTGTTTCTTACATAAAGAACTGAATTTTTATTTGTATTTAAAAAAAAGCCGTTTTATTCAACATAAAAATACTGCTATGATGCACAAAAACAATGATCAATGGGAAAGAAAGACATAAAATAAACCGGTACTGTACGTACGGCATTTAATAAGGAGAACAAATGCCCTATAGTTGTACAGTACAGTTGATTCAGTAATGATATTTGTAACTTAAAAAAAGTGAAAATGATGATTTATGCTGCAGTTATTCTAATGTATTTTTAAATACAGTTGCTTCATTGGTTCTTTTATAAAGTTTCCATCTATGGCATTACCCCTTTTCCTGGTTTCTTTAATTTACAATAAAAAACAGCTTCCATTTTCCTAATTTTTGCATTTTGCTTGTATACTATTACTCGGTGAACTTTTATGGATTTCCTTTTCTTGACTTTTAATTGTACATATGGAAGATTCACTCATACCGTCATACCTAATTGTTGTACTACCCTTCGAAGCATTTTTTGGTTCAGCTTCAGCTTTTCAAGATGCTTTACGTTTTCTTTAATTGTCAGAAACGTTCTCTTTTTCTTTCTATCTTCACCAACTTGAGATAAAGCAGCGCTCCTAGGTGTCGTTATATTTCGTTAACTTTCGCATTTAGAATGGAAAAAAAATAATGAAAGACTAGTACAGTGTGGGTACTTCTGCTCTCAGTGATTCTAAAGGGATGAAGGTCCGTTCACAAAAACAACTTACTCACCGGGGTTCCTTTCCGAAAATTTTCATGTTGCGGGTTAGGAATTTGTGCTAGCTCAAAAATTTTTACTGTTGAAAAAATCGCATTATAGCCATTTCGCGTAAGTCGGATCGCTTTGTAGCGGGAGTCGACTGTATATTGGATATTTTGATATTTATCCGATGTTTTCAACCAATGCAAAATAAAGTGTTTAGTAACTGCTTCCTTAAATCAGAGTTATTTATTTTTCTTATATTATTATTATAATGCATCATCTTTTAATGTAATTTTTCTTTCATTATTTATATTCATTTATTACATGTTCATGATTTTGCCTCACCCACTCAAAAAGTAATTCAATTGCATCCGAGTTCATTTCAACCACTCATAAAAATAAATATATAAATAAATAAATATTCAATTTATCAGAGCTTATCTTAATTTGTTGAAGTCTTCAGAAAATCAATACTTTGTCAGGAAATAGAATATTGAAATAAAGGGGAATTCAAATGCTCTAAAACAGTGGTGCCCAACATAAGGCTTTCAAAACTGATTCATGTGGCCAGCTGAAATATCAGGTATAGATAAATGAATTTACTAAAACATGTGGCTTTATTTTAAAGAATTTAAATTCAAGCATCAATATATTGCATTCTCTATATTTTTACTTCACTTAAATTTATATATTAAAAACAAACAAAAACAGTTTATAATTAATTTCTTTAGTATGCACTCACATTTTTCAATCACAATCACAAGTAAGCGCTTTGATGAGGTAGTGGCATTCACGTAAAAGTTTAATACAGGAGTTCAATTTTTTTTCCGCAATCTTGACTAAAACCATTAAAAAAATTAATTCATAGTTTTCTGAAAAGTACTCAGGACTGCTGAAATAACACTTTCTGGAATAAAATTTGTTCAATATAACTGTACCATGTGATTTCATTATAGGATTTGTAGGACCATAAGAGCTATTTGTTGGTCAAAAAATAAATAAAAAATATTAATATTATTCAAATAATTGGAACCCGTACAACATGCCCCACTGTCCAACATGCCCCACTGTCCAACGTGCCCCACCTCCCCCTACAATTTTGTTGTCTATATTCCTAAGTGAGGTGCAGAAAAAACAAGCAAGTTTTCTCACGGTTCCTAAAAAATTTAGAAGCACAAACGTTCATTACTTATTTTAGTCATCATAAACTAATTATTTCTCTTCTTGATGATGCACAGTAACAAATATGTACATAATTTTATGTACATAATTAAATGAAAAACAATCTATGCTAGTCAAAAGAGATTGATGAACTAGGTAAAATATTCCCCTGTAATATGTGTTTTACTTTTTCAAGTGTTTTTAAAAGACACCCTGTTATTTGAAATTAAATTTTACAACACACTTAATGCAAAGAAGTTGAAATACAGCTCTATTTCAATTAAAGTGTGTTTATTTATTTTCCATTTATAATTTTTTGAACTAGTTTAAAAAAAAAAAAAACATTCCTGCCAATTGTGTTCAGCCGTATTGATAATTTAGCACATTTGAAGAGTTTTTCCTCTGCTTTTAAATTTATTTGCCCTTAATGTTTTTTAAGTGTCTTCCAGATATTCTGCAACTTGAAGAAAGCTCAACTACTAGCTTAATGGCCCTGATGCAGATGTTCTAGAAAACTCATGATAGTATTGTACTGTTTGCTTAAAGAATTGTATAATAGAATGATCTCCAATATTTAGTTTACAAGGATGTCCAGAAATCATTTTCCAAGTTTTCTTAGCTTGACAGCTTTATCAAAACTAATGAAGTTGTTTAAAAAAAATAATAAACTTCCATACATAATATGCCATTCATGTTTGTTATGCTTCTTATTATGCTGATGACTTCAGGAAACTTGTTGCCAAAATGGTCTTTGGACTTTCAACAATGACATACAAACCAACAATAATTCTGTGTTTAAATGCTAAATAGTGTAATTAAATGAAATTTTGATCTTCTTCGTAAAAACATTGCTGTATTTCTGATTTGTCACGCTTATTATGATATTTATTATCATTCATTTGTATAATAATATTGAAATGTAAAGAGGTAAAACAAACAATAATTTTGCAACAAAAATTGAGAAATAGCTGGAATTCTGTTTTGATTCTCTAAATTTGGAGTTTTGAATTTGTTTTGTAAAACAAATGCTTTAAGGTTTATGCTTGTTTGTCATGTAAAAATATTGTTTTCAATTTAGATTTTTAATAAATTTTTCGGTATTCAATGCAAGGCTAAAAAATTTAGGTATGCATAAAATTATGAAAGATATATTTAGGTTTGTTTAATTCAGCATTAAATGAACAGTTCATTGATGCTTATTCTCTTTGTGTAATTATCCAGAAATCCCCCCCCCCTCTCAAGAAGAGATTTTTCTCCCCATTTAAACTACAGGACAGGATTTGAATAACTGCAAATAACTCTAATTTTGGAAGGGATAGGTAGCAACTGTTATCTTAGTCCACTTCCGACTGTCAATGCACCTTCTCTGTTTCTGACTAAATTCTGGAAGCATTTTTCAGGATGTTGGAATATAGGTCATGTTCATCCATCCATGATACAGGGTAATGAATGGAATTGCAATCTATATGAAAAAATCTGAACAAATAATTTAATTTATTTCAATCAAGGGTTTTTTTTTTCCCCACAAACATTCACTTCAAAAATAGTATAAAAGAAAATAAATTACAAGCATCAGTATACTTTGCCCTGTCTAATCGAAACTCCCTAATTGAGTAGATGGGAGTAAAGCCTATAACAAAATTTATTTTCTTTATGCTTATAAGTGACTGAAATTTTTGATTAAACTTGTGTTTTGTCCATAGTTATTAGTTTTAGGAAATGATACTTTGGAGTAAAGAACTTTTAAAAATTTGATAATAATAACCACGTTTTGAACATGTGAATATTTTTAAGTTACATTGCATTTCAGAAAACAAAGATTAATCTTCGCTTATTTTGTTACTTAAGCAGTTATTGACAATAATAGTTTGCCCCAAAATCTATAAAAACTACAAATTCTGTTTTAGTACCCTGAATTTGATTTTAATTGCCTCATTGAGAAAAATGTCTTTGTTTTCTCTTTTTTTTTGTGTGTAAAAATGTTAGAAATTCTATGTTTGAAATAAAGTTTACAGATGTAACAGCACCAAAAAATAAATTGAACATTAGAGACTTTTGTTGTAATCTTTATGTGGTAATGACCTGAACTGTTAATATGGAATGAATGAGTTTTCTTCATGCTAAGTTGTATTTAAAATCTTTGTCAAAATTAAATGTAAGCAATGCTTTTTCACGAACATTGAAAATAAGTACAAGTCCTCTACTGGTGCTGGGAATGATTTTTTCCTTTGTTTCATTAAGAAAGTGTCTACTTTCTTTTCTTTATAATATTGTTTTGATTTGAAAATATTGTTCAAAATGTAAGTAATAGATGCATGATGTGATGCAGAGAAATAAATAAATAACAATAGATACATTTGTTTCTTATTCATATGAGTTGAAAATAAGTAATGTTTCAAATTACACCCCCTCAACTACTCAGTTTTTTTCTGAATATTTCTATCTACATCAAATTAAAGTAATAATTTTCAACTTTATTTAAATTAATATTTTAACCAAGAGTGCCTACTGAACCACTAAAATATTTAGAGGTTCTTGGTATTCTTTCCTTCTTTTTTTGGGGGGGGGGGGAGGGATTACCTCGTTTTGACCATCTACCTATTTCTAGTATTGAACTTTCAAATTTTCCTTTGCATCTTTATCTTTCAAATTTTTAATTTAATGTTTAACTTAATCACATTTAAATCAGAAAATTGTACAAGGTAAACTTAAACATGCAATTTTAATTAGCATTTTTTTTAATAGCAAACCATTTTAATTAGTGATATTGCTTTTTAGATGGTTACAAAAAATATTTTTAGATTTAAAACCCTTTACAACGTTTGCCTTTCCGAAACAAAAACAAGCAATTTCTAATGTGCATTATCTGTCGTTCATTCATTTATTTTCATTTTCTTACCTTTTTTTTTCTCTTACTTTGAATCAATTAAATTCTAACACATGAAGCTGAGAATTCACATGCTGCGAACCAAAAAAAAAAATAAAAATAAAAATTATTACAAAAATAAATAAATAAATAAAACTTTCCGCAGATTTAAATGGATATATTTTTGCTGAAATTAAAAAATAATAAATTATTCCTTAGTTTTAACTGTAAAAGGCATGTGACAGCAAAGTTGCACTTTTTGAAGATGAGCCCATTAGTGACTGAAGTTTTTAATTAAACTAATGTTTTCTTTTTCGGATGAAAATGCTGAAAATTTTGTGTTTTAAATAAAGTTTATAGATACAATAACACCAAAAAGTAAATTGAACAACAGAGATCTATGTTGTTTACAACAACAACAAGATTACAACAATAAGATCATGGTATTGATTTGAAAATTTAGCATGAAATAAATGAGTTTGCCTCATGCTAAATTGTTTTTATTTAGTTTTTGCTTTGTCATAAAAATTCAAAATAAGTACAGGTCCTTTTTTGGTGCTCTAAATTGTTTTAATTTTGTTTCATTAAAAAAATGTCTACTATCTAACTACCTTTCATTCTAGTATTGTTTTGGTATAAAAATGTGTTGAAAATTTTAAATAATAGATAGTGGACTTTCAAGAAATAAATATAAAATAATGGAGACATCTGTTTCTTATGCATATAAGAATGTTGAAAAAATATAATGTGTCAAAATACACCCCCCCCCCCCTCCCCACTTTAACTTCCCAATTTATTTCTGAATATTTCTATCTGCATCTTGTTTCAAATAAAAATGACCTCTGATTAATATAGTTTCAGTTTTCAACTTTATACAAATTAATCTATTAACTAGGTGTGCCCACTAAATCATTAAAATATTCAGATGTTCTTAATCTCTTTTTTTTTTTTTTTTTGGGAGTGGGTTGGGGCAAGATAGGATCCCCGCAGTGTGGGGTGCCCCACGTCTTAAGGGGTCCAACGGCCTCTAAAATTAAAGAAAAAAAAATTGAAAATACCTAGCACTAAGACTTATTTAACGTTACAAATATACACTGATATGGCCTCTGGGGAGGGGCTATACAGATTTTGTTGCAGGGAGGCCTAAAATGTATAATAGATCCTGGCCTGGATAGGATACCTTGTTTTAAGCTTCTACATATTTCTAGTATTACTCTTTCAAACTTTCCATTGCATATACATGGGTGCCACACCCCTAACAGCACCCCCCCCCGTACGTGGGCATCCCAGGCATATATTTCCTTTCGGAATTTTTAAGCTAAAGCTAAACATTAAAATGCCATTTAAATCAGAAAATTGTATATTTTTCCTTTTATAGAAAAAAAAGTAAGTAATGCTTTTGATATCAATATAAGAAATATTTCTATGTTCAAAAATCTTTATAAAGCTTAATTTAATGTAGCAAAAACAAGCAATTTTTTATGTTCGTTATTTGTTGCTTATTTATTTATTTTCATTTTCTTAATCAGTCTTTATTCTTTCATTCATTTTGAATCAATTAAAATTATAATATAATTTTCGTTGTCTCGGAATCTTTTGATTAATTTAAAATTGATCGTATTAAAGAGAATAAGGTTTAAGAAAAAAAAAATCTGCTCTTAGTTCTGCTAACACAGGACTATTTTGTCTTTTTTTTTAATGTTTGAATCAAAATCGAGCGTTTCACTTATTGAACAGCATGCATTTTCGAATCCGCGTGCTTACATCCTTCAGAACCCGTTTCAGCCACTCTTTCCGCTCCCGTTTGCGACTATTTTTTTAAATGAAACTCGAAAGCGAACAAGGAGCCAATCTTGCAGCTCGGCGGCAACCCTATCTTCCCCCTGTAACCGGTTGCGCTTTCCGAGCGTAGCTGTTGTCGCAACTCTGAAAACTACGTTTTCATATAGGGACTCTAGCTTGCACATATTAACATTATATGTCCATCGAAAGCTCTGATTTTTCTGCTGAAGATGGCACCTGTTCGAAATTTCTAAGTAGAATAAAAAAAGAGTTATGAGCTTTTTAGTTCCATGTTCGAAGGCTTTCCTGAACTCAATACAGTATTTAGTGTATCATCTCAACTCCCTGTCGATAGCGACAATTGTTGTATTGTTGACAATCTTTGCTTTTCGTGACTGTTCAAGGCTTTTCTCAAGTCAAATCTTGAAGTAAGATTTTTGCACAAGATTGGCAAATAATACATGAATTTGGCTGATTTTTTTCCATTTTAATGCAACTTTGAGGCAATTAATGGTTTTTTTTTATTTATTTGTATTGACTGGGTATTTAATCGATCAGCTGGAATGTAGCCAAACTTTTTTTGTGGAATCATTTCAATAGCTAAGGTATTTGGCATTTTTTTCAACTGTCGCTGTTTTTGAAGCTGAAGACTACGCAATACTGTTTCTCGGTTTTCACCATGTAACCAAATATCGCCATTTCTTTAATATTTCTTTCTTTAAATTTGTTAACACGTAAAATAATTCGCCAACTAATTCGCAAATTCATAAATAGCGCAAAAACTTCCATTACTTTGTCTTTGCACCAATTTCAAACAATTTCCAAATTTTTACTCTCTATTGGAAACATTTCGGGTAGCATCATTGTTGACCTTATTTTGGGACGATTTCTACGGTAAGAGGTTACACATTATACAATAATTTAGATTGCCGGTGTAGCGCTGGATATTATGTATTTGATGGAGATCGGGATTATAAGGGAACTGTTTCACTTTATTTAAGAATAGTTGACCTCACTCGAATTGAATTTTTTGGGAATTACTCAAACTGACTTCTTTACAACTCCTGAACGTTTTCGTGATTTATTTTTTGTAATTTTTGGGTTTGTTCTCAGTTTTGCCAACATTTTATTTACTCCCTTTCCCCTTAATTTTCAGTTTTAATCATACCTTTTGATACATTTAAGGGGGCAGGCAATTTGAAATGTCGGCGAAACTAGAGACAAACAATGTTTTGGTAACTATTTGACCTCTGCCTGTAATGACCATTAACTTGAATCAATTGAAAAAAAAAAAAAAAAACTACATCAACGTGAGGGAAGCCGCGGGCAAAAGCTAGTCTTTATACATAAAGGGCTACTTCTGTCGGATGTCCGGGGTAAACTTCAAAACTACTGGACGGATTTTAACCATTTTTTCCACACAGATAGTTACATTATCAGGGAACAACTTAGGCTATAATTTATTCCTAAAAAAATTAGTTTAAAAACGTCGTGATCGAAAACAGTAAATTTCATGTAATTTCCACAATCAAATGATTAAAGATTCAACTCATTGTTTGGAAAATTCGTTGCCTAACGACAGCAACATTAAAAGTAATCTTAATGTAAATTTTGAATCAAGGCCTCTCTGGAGCAAGCATAATATTTATTGCTTTCTTAGGAGTTGCATCCTTATCCTTATACATAAAGGGCTAATCTCTGTCCGGATGTCCGGGGTAAACTTCAAAACTACTGGACGGATTTTAACCATTTTTTTTTTACCATAGATGGATACATTATGAGGGAACAACTTAGGCTGTAATTTATTCCTTAAAAACTTAGTTGTAAAACTTTATGGTGGAAAACAGTAAATTTCATATCATTTTCCCATTAAATAATTAAATTCGCAACTCCAATAAATTATAGGGGGCGCAGCAGCCACTGTCTAATGGCGGAAGAAAAAAGGTGAATTAAACAAATACCATAACTTATAACTTGCTTTGACGTTTAGTGAATGACAGTACTTTTTCATCGTATTTGTGCGAAGCTTTCTTTTTTATTCTTCTGAAATTACATTACACCACAAACTGCTTGAAGCTGGAAATTTACCTCAAAGAAAACTCGTGGAATGGAATGTTTTACCTTTTTCTTTAGTATTGGTAATCACCGCAAGGTAGCGTATTCGAGCTTTGAAGTTGCGAATGCAAAACCCATTGTTACAAAAATTCGTTGCCTAACAACAGCAATAATAAATGTAATCATAATGAAATTTTTGAATCAAGGCTTCTCCGGAGCAGACATGAGTGTAAAGTCGTTTAAACACTTGGAAGCTCTACTTTTTGCATCCTTAAAGAAACATAGAGAGCTTTTTTTTTTCTTTTGAGTGTGTACTATTTAATTAAATAAAGCGCACGGTTTTTTCAGTGATCTTTGTTTTTGTTAGTTCATATTTTGGAAATTCTTCAAATTTTTATATGCTTAAATTCGTGCTTTCGTTTCTAAATGAATATTCGTTCGTTCTTCATACTTATTGCTATTTTACTCTAATGGGTAAGGAAGAAGCTCGATTTTTAATCACGTCAAAGTGATATGTTTTGAGTTGTTTCAGTTAAAACAGAAAACGAAAGGAAGTAGCGATTGTTTCTTACATTTATTTCTGACCCAGGCAACGCCGGGTATTTTTGCTAGTAACAAATATTCTCAACAAAGTTAATCGAAATTAAGAATTTCACTGCTCATTATGGCAGTAAAATTTTGGTGTGTGTAAACAATCTATATAATTAGAGCTTACGATGACTGTGTGTCAAGTTTTCATGCAAAATCTGGTAATGTTCCGCAGAAAAAAGTAGAATAGTCTAAATAATGACACCGAAATGTAAATTATTGAAATAGTTATAATTCTTAATCCGTAAAAGAAACATCCATTTCTGAAGTAAAAATATTTTTATTGACAATTTTTTTCAAAAAAATCAAAACTATTATATATTTTAAAATTAGGCTCCCCCATTTACTTTTTCTAGATTAATAACCTTTAATACGCTCTTACGGCAAGTTAATACGTTATTGGGGCAGGCAAGGAACAGGAAAAAGAAACTAGTGTACAGTACTACCCAAGCTTTCTTACACCTAAAACCTCATCTTACGTACCTCATAATTAAGTGGATCTAGCGGGCCAGAACAGAACACATAAAATTTAATGTATGTTTAATAAAACCAAAAATTACTGTATCACTACTACATGCCTATTTTTTATAAGCAGTAAAAGATGGAAAACGTTTGCATGGAAAAAATTTGCGGGATTAGTAATCTCGCGGGATTAATCCCGCTAAATATCATACGATATGGAATCCCGCGGGATTTGGGATTGGAAATCCTGGTCCGTAGGAGGATTATGGTGCAGACTGCGCCAGTGAAGTTTGTATTGTGGGTAGTTATCAATCGCGGCTCCTTTGGTAGCGATCTGTGCCAACGCCTAGGGCGGCAGATTTTAGAGGCGGAAAGTTTCGTGATGGCAAAATGCAAGGAGGCAAATAAAGATGAAAAACACAGATTTGTTCCTTAGTTTTTTTATTTTTTCATTGCAGCTCAGATTGCAGCAATACGTGAGAGTATGCTCCATAATTTAAAATATAATACATGTATTATTAAGACCAGGGAGGTAGAAGGGAGGTGATAAATCTTTCCTATTTAGAAGTGGCAACGATTGTTCACTTTTTTAGAGGGCGCTGTCGGCGAGCCGCTCCCGACAATCGCATCAGATCAATGTAAATGATGCTAAGTTTTTCATTTTTTTAGAGGCAGCTATTAAAGCAAAAAAAGAAAAAAAAAATACTGGAAATTGGTTGTAATAAGGGACCAATATAGTGGACGATGTACGGCTTTCGTCCACAGGAAGTTTGCATAGTATTTTGATGGAAAAATTAATTTCATTTTTCATCACCAACTTGCCGAATTCGTCTGCTATTAATATTGGTCTGTGCAATGTTTTATTTTTTACGAGTTGGAATGTATCTATTCCTGTGAATAATTGACGAAATGAGGATGTAGTAGAATTAATTACGTAAATACTTTTTTTTTAATTAGTTGTCAATTTCGTGACATGTTTCGACAACTAATTAATGCGAAATAATTTTTTGCTTTCACGATCTTTAACACATAAAAATAAATGTTAATGTTTTATTTACTTAACTTCAAGCTGATACTGATTATAATAATTTCAATCATGTATTTACTCACTGCTTAAACAGAATTGTTATCATTATTTTTCTTTTATTAATGCATTTTTTTTCGACAACCAAATGGGAAAAAAATCGAGAAACCTTATTCATTCAAAAAATTATACATTGGAATGCTTTTTTGAGATAGTTGTGGGGTTTTCGGTTGAAATTAATCGAGTTTTCGAAAATTACAATTTACTCTTATTGTACATGTATTTTTTAAATGAAAAATGTTTCCCGATTTTTTTTTTTTTTTTGATTTTGTTGTAGAAAAAAATGCAATAATAATAAAAAGACAATGATAACAATTATGTCTAAGCACTGAGTAAATACATGAATAAAATTATTAAAATTAATATCAGCTTGAAGATAATTAAATAGAACATTAACATTTATTTTTATCTGTTAAAGGTCGTGAAAGCAAAAAATTATTTCGCTTTAATTAATTCTCGAAACATTTCACGAAATTAACAACTAATTTAAAAAAAAAGTATCTACGTAAATAATTGTACTACATTCTCATTTCGTCAATTATTTACAGGAATAGAAAAATTCCAACTTGTAATAAATGAAACATCGCACAGCGCAATATTAATAGCAGACGAATTCGGCAAGTTGGTGATGAAAAATAAAATAAATTTTTCCATCAAAATACTGCGCTAACTTTCTGTGGACAAAAGCCGTACATCGTCCACTAAATTGGCCCCTTATTACAACCAATTTCCAGTAGTTTTTTATTATTTTTTTGCTTTAATAGCTGCCTCTAAAAAAAGAGAAACTTTTAGCATCATTTACATTGATCTGCTGCGATTGTCGGGAGCGGCTCATCCTCTAAAAAAGTGAACAATCGTTGCCACTTTTACACTAGCAAACCCGTACGACATTTCTCTCCTTCTTCCAACTCCGTGATTAAGACGATGGGGAGGCAAACTAACTAGAGCAGGTCCTGGTTGTTTTTAATGACTTTTGCACTTTTTTCGGAAGAGGGCCCGCTCCTAAAGGGATGCGACATGTTGGAGATGGGCGGTCCGCCTCACCTGGCAGTACTCTAGCACGAACATTTATTGTTATTATTGCTACATGTTTATTTTATTGGTGCGAAAATCTTTTTTTGGAAACCAAACCAATTTTTGGCAACTTGAACAAAACTACATTTGTGTTATAACGAAATTTTAAGTGGGCTAACGTCCAAATACAAATAAAAACTATAAACACACCGTTTATATAACTTACCTACACACAAATGTGCAGGCCGTCGAGAAGTCACAAAAGTAAAGGGTGTATTAAATTAATTGCCCCCTTATTGTTTCAAGCACCGGGAAAGTTAATGGAAGTTCAGTTTTTTGCTATCAGAAAATTTACTACTAGGTCTAAATATTGACAATGTGAACCTAATCCTAAGTATAGCATTCACTCCATGATGTGGGGTGGGAAAGACGGCGTCTAGGAAAATGATAAAATTTTTAGTGTTAGAAATGCGTTTTAGCTTAATATTTTTCAAAAACTTTCAATTTCACTTTGGATGTCCCCCCCCCCCCCCGCGCACGGGTGACACCGCGGGCGCAACGCCCCCCCCCCCCCCCCCCCAAGCGACGTCACAGATTTAACTCATTCTAGAGAGTAGGGGGAAAGGGGGCATATGTGAACACACGAGAACATGGTGTGTTTTACTAGTTAACGTCAAGCAAAAAATTTTTGAAAAAAATTCTCAAGTAATAACATTACCAGCTCTACATTTTAACCAAACTTTCAGAGCAAGGACCCAGTTTATGTTCCTGTGGTGACAGCTTCTTTGTTTTAGCGGATGCTGATGTACTTTTATCACTGTCTTCTTCGTGTAAAACACATTTTAAAGTAACTAAGAAGCTAATTTTAATTATTGCAAACTGTTAATATGAACATTCACGTAAATTTATGCCAGTGTTTAAATTTTGTAATTAAATTAAAAATTCTGTATTTTTGAAACTGAGTTCAAAGGTAGATGTCGGGCCACATGTGAATAGCTCCTATATCCTCCGCAAGTATAAATATTAGTGCAGGCTTATTATATATAAGTGTTAAAAGAGATGAAGAGATTTATAATTATTATTTTGCTGCAATCAGTTTTTAAATTTATTGTTAATTATTATTACATAATTACTAATTTATTACTTTATTATTTTTTTTTAATTTGTTAATTATAAATAGTTTTCTAAAAATTTAGTGGTGCATATTATTTTCAAGGAAAATAAAGACAAAATATTTTCCTTTAACTAAAAACTGAAGTTCAGAATTTTTTTTAAATTCATCATCACATTCTGTATGAAGTTTAAACGCATTATACACATGACAAGAATATAACTTACATAATAAAATATTCCTTGTATTGTTTAGTTTTATAAGATTTTTTCTTGTCGATTCATTGATTAGAACATGCTATGAAACTTTAAAATTTGACTTTGAGCAGAGTTCTATAACTCGGAAAAAATACTTTCTTAATGACAGCTACTGTACACTTCAAACTGACACAGTATAGGTTACAAACTGCTAAATATAATTAGTATATACGTAGATGCTTCATTATAACGGGTTTTTCGTTGAAATATGGTGCTCGTCCTGCAATTTTCAATCGTGTTCACATGTGCCCCAAGCAAGTTCACATCTGCCCCCCTATAGGGGCACACGTGAACAATTGAAGACATTTTTTAAAAAAATTATTAAGTATAGAAATATTTTTTGAAAAAATCTGAAAAAAATCCATGTCACTAAGAAAATACTATTCAATTATAGGAACCCCTTTTCTGTGATAAATTGAAAATATTTTCTGAGAATTTAAGAAATGAAAAAACAAAATGTACACATGTGCCCCCTTTTCCCCTACATTAGCTGGTATCTATCGGCACTCAAAACACAAATCACAGAATATTGTTCAACCAATGAGGATTTTTCAAGAAGACCCAACATGATCGGTCGGAAAGAAAATCGATCTTGAAAATTATCGGGCCCTAAACCTCTCTTATCACAAACAGTACCAAAGATAGTCTAAAACTACGGTTTTAAAACTAAAGTTTCGGGAAAAGACTCAGAAAACTCCTCTATTCTATTTCGAGATCCACTGAGAATTCAATTTCGAAACATTTTTGGACATGGGCCACCAAATCTCATCTTCCTTAACACCATCCAAGATAATATGAAACTACGATTTTAGAACTATAATTTCGAAATTTTTCCGAAAGAGGTCCCTAACCCTTCCCCCCTTTTCATAATCTAAGAATCTGTACGCGTGCTTTTAAAGTTTCAACTTCGAAACATTGTCGGGCGCAGGTCCTCGAACTTCTCCCCCCCCCCTAATTTTACTAAGGATTGTCTAAAGCGGCGTTTATAAAACTACAATTTCGGAAATTTTCCGGGGGAGAAACCCCCAAACTCCCTAAATCTGAGAGACTATTGCACTTATGATTAGGTTTACATTGCTAATACTAATCACTTCAATCTTGTAACGATGCTAGGATATTAATTTCTAAAAATTTCTATAGATAGGCCCCCGAAAGTCCCCACCAATAGGAAAGCTTTCAGCCTCCAAAATCTAACAGGGAGAATGGTTCCGGAACCTTTGACTAGAATTGCAATCAAAAGATCAGCTAAAATTGCAGAAATGAATTTAAAAATAAAGAAAAAATAAATAAATAAATAAATTTAAAAAAAAACAGGGTTGAAAAATTTTCAACTGCCCTAGCAGAACTGCTAGATGGTCAAAAAATATGAAAATTAAAAAATGACAATAATAAATTGAAACAAATACAATAATGAAATCAAAAACCTTTTCAGAAACCACAGTCAACTCTCGATAACTCAAAGTCCCAAGGGACATACTATAACCTTCCAGTAATCGGTAGGTCGAGTAGCAGGAATTTCCTTTCCCTTTAAAGAACAGTTTAATTTCTTTTTCAGGAATAGTGCATTAATGCATACAAGACAGACTATAACAATAATTGTCTGGATAAAGTAAATTATTACTACTACAAGAAAAAAAAGTCACAAGCAACAAATTTTATTAAAATACATAATTCGGAAAAAAAAAAAAGCTATTTTTGATAGCTCACATTAAAATTTTTTTTTTTTTTTTTATCGTTTCTTAAAACGTCATTAGCACAGTTCAACTAATCAACGTTTTCGGAATTTTCCAGGCATTGCAATAAAATATTTGCTAAACCTGAAACTTGCTGATTAGTTTGGAGGCTATAAAGATTCTTCATCAGAGTCTGTAGACTCACACGTAACAGTGTAACCCCGATTTAACGATTGTCAAGGGACTGGAAAAAGTTATCGTTAAATGAAATATATACCGTTAAATTGAGGATCATGGACATTCAGTGCAGTAAAATCCGGATCAGTGAAATGCATCATTAATTTGAGGCAATCGTTAAATCGAAGTTATACTGTAGTTCCATTTTCCTCAACATTCAAGTAATTTTTCATTTCCGTCAAGTGCACATCAACAAAGATTTCAAAATGATCCCAGTCGTTGGTCCCTATAAAATGCATAAAAATGCAAACCATAAAGGCGCAAATCTTCTCTCCACAGTTTCAAGAAAATGATGATATGCTTAAAGCTGTTAGAAAGTAAAACAGGAATGTATTGTTCCCAAGGACCACTAAAATTTATATTTCCCTTGTCCGATGAATGTTTAAAAGTTAAAATTAGGGATGCGCCGATTAATCGACAATAATCAATAACTGGTCTATTTATCGATTACTTCTATTACTCTTACTAATCTGTGAGGCAACAATCGGCAATTTTTAACGATTAAGGTTTTTTCTTTTTCCTTTTTAACATTACTTCCCCCTAGACCCTGCCTAGAGCATGAAATTATGCTGAAAGAATTTATTACAACTAAAACCAATAGTTTTGAGCTCTAGCTGTCATGCTTCCTTCTGATTCAAAATTTACAAATTATGATGGCAGAGGTGTAAACAATACAAAAATCTATTTTGAGAAAAAAAAAAGTCAAATAGACAGAAAGGCCATTCCGTGGAAAAAGGATCGTTTTGTCCGGCACGTGATGTCTTATACATTTAAGCAAAAATAGTAATTTAGAAGGATAATGAACAAAATTTCCTTGCTAAAGAAGTCGCAAACGTACGCTTGGTTGCTTAAGCAAAACGGTTTGTCACTATCTTTTAAAATTATTACTCATTAACGAAATAAGGTAAATACACCAGTAGCGGCCAGTGCTTGATAGTACTTCAGTAGTGACCACTTCAAGGTTTATATTTAAAAAATAGTATTCCAGGTTTTCCAATGGATTTAAAGGTGGAAGAGGTGTAATTCCTCTTACACGTTTGATGCACTTTTGGATCCATTAGAAGACCTAGAATCCTATTTTTTCAAATACACTGGTGTAAGAAATTGAGAGAATTTTCAGAGCGTCCCAGACCTGTTCGATAGGGCTGGAGTCAAAGGATCTGCTTGCCCTATCCATCCAGTGAAATCCTCCCATTCAGGAAATTCGTCTACCAGAAAGCTCTATGTGGCTTTGTGTTAACATCCACTAAAATTAACCAGGGCTAACAGTGCCTCTCAATAGGTGAGCATATCGCTCCAATTAAGGACCTCATAGTAGAGGAGCCGACGCATCCGCCATTTTGAAGCAAACTTGATCCAGTGCTTCGCAGCGATAGCATTGCTGATGATGTTTACATTTCTTTCGCATGTGTTACATTGAGTCAAATGGGCGATTGTTCGGCTGTTAATTGTGCGAACAGCTTCAAAAAAGGATTTCAGCTCTTAAGATTTTCAGCAGATGCAGAAAGAAAAAAGAAATGGGCAATTAATAGTCCGCGAAGCGACGCCAACAGTTTCCAAAATTTCGCCAATGTTTACCTTCGCTCTTTGGCTCCCTCGTGCATTAATTAAAAAAAAAAAAAAAACTCTTGTGAAGTTGCAATTAGATTTTCTTGATCACTCAATTCTTATTCCTCGGAAAAGATGTTTTTATGAAATTTTGATAATGCCTTTTTTGTCCCCAAAATCCTAGAATATTCAAGTAAGATTTCCACATGCATGCAATTATAATTATCGCCTTCCCAGTCATTTTGGGATCCAACCAAGAAATGTATTAAAGTTTATTAAAGTGTTCTCCCCCCCCCCCCCCCCCAGTTTCTCACCTAATCATGCCAGATCCATCAATTGAAGGTTTTCTGGGGCTTTATGATTACTTGGAGGTAATAATTAGTATTAAAATTTTACATTTAGTATTAATAAATTTAAATCATTTTTTAATTGCATGAAAATAAAAATCCGAGTTGATTTTATTGAAAAAAAAAAGAAAAACAAGAGCAGTTTATTCGATAAAAAAAAAAGATTTTTTTCATACAAATACAATGTTTTTCGAACCCATACTAGAAAAAAGGCTATCAGGTTTTTTTTTTTTTTTTTTTTTTTTTTTTTTTTTACAAACGATACAATAACTTGTTTAAAAGAGTTACATCCTCTATTTGGAAATGTTTTAATTTATCAGAACCAAATTGAAAAGGTTTTATAATTTATCTTGTTTTATCATTTAAATTCACTTATTTGCCGTTTCGACTGTTTTCAATGTCCAAAGCGCATATTAGTTTAAAATGAGTATCTTTGGAAAAGGAAAATAAGCAATTAAATTTTTTTTCTTTAGAATCAGTCGAGCAAACCCTGCAAGCAATTTTGTCTTCGAAGGCACGCACAATGCGAGAAAGGAACGCGACGCAAAAATTTCCTGTTTGGCGAATGATTGCCAATAAAGGTAGCTTTCCCTGTTGTGCGCTTGCTCCAATATGGCGGATGTGTAGGCCTCTCCAGCTATAGAGGTTCTAGCTCCAAGATCCTTGCAACTGTCACAGAGCCTCTGTCAAAGACATGGAGGGGTGTGCAGTATAGCTATCCGAAAAGATGCCAGCCCAGACCATCAAACCTCCTCCTTCATAATGGTCGATTTTGCGAACATTGGAGGAAAAGTAGCGGGTACCGGCTCAGTTTAACCGACTAGTATATTCCTATGTTCATATTGATAGAAGCAGGAACCCGCCACCTACTCTCCAATATCCGCGGGATTGACTATTATGGCGGTGGTGGTTTGACAGTCTGGGGAGGCATCATGTTGGATGACCGCAACCCCTCCACGTCTTTGAGAGAGGCTCTGTGGCAGTCGCGAGGTATAGGGGATGTGGTCTTGGAGCCTTATGCATACCTCTTGAGGGGCACTGTTAGCCCTGAATTAATTTTAATGAATATTATCGCAATACCGTATAGAGCTCCTCTGGTTGGCGAATTTCTGGAAGGGAAGGATATTCACTAGATGGATTGGCCAAGCAGATCTCTAGACTCCAATCCAATAGCGCATGTCCGCGATGCACTCGGGGGGGGGGGGGGAGGCAATAGCAGCTCGCAACACACCTCTGGGGACTATCAATAGCCTGAGAACACTGTTATTGAACGAGTGGAAACGATTGCCCCAAGATCCCATAAAATGCTTCATTTCAAATACGGAGTTACTTTGTCTGGTGACCTATATAACTTGGCCTATATGTCTGTTAGAGGGGACCCATTACTATGTTCAATTTTGCAACCGCTGTTTCATACCATCCGACTCTGACAAGCGTTATTTACGACCATGGGGGTGTTTTTCAAGTTTTGGATAGTTATTTTTTTGTATTTTTTCAATATATGTAAATACCAAATTTTATTAAATTGGGTCCAGTAGATCTGAAAATAATTGACCATATCTGAAAATTCTCTTAATTTCTTACACCGTTATATAAACCTTGAAGTGGCTACTACTGGTGTATTTAGCTTAGTATATGAGAACTGCAGCGTGAGAGATAAAGTGGTCACTTTTTCGTGGACTGGCCCAAAACCGGTTACAGGGAAAATTCAAATTGAAACTAATTTTTTCAAAGAAAAGGCGGAAAAGGAACTTTTATGCGCTAAAAAGAGACCAGCGCTGGTTTATAGCTTCCATGTGATCTGAAATCTGCCTTCAAATCACTAACTATCTTCCTTTTTAATACATCCATTTGTTTCTCGATGCTTCAAATGTTTTCCTAAACTTCGTTTACTACAAAAGGTCCGCTTGCAATGACCACACTCTAGGCTCTCTTCGGCACGATGACCAAGATGAGCGTTCAGACGCGCTTTATTAACAAATGTTTCTCCGCAAAAGTCACAAGCGAAGGGCTTTTCTCCAGTATGGACGCGCAGGTGGTAATTCAACGTCGCACGAGACCTATATAACTTCTCGCAAAGGTCACAAGAAAAAATGTTCTCTCCAGTATGAAGCCTAAGGTGTTGTTTCATATTCGCATCCTGAGCAAATGCCTTTCCACAGTGATTGCAGACGTAAGGTTTTTCCCCGGTATGAATCCTTTCATGCCTTATCATATCTCTAGCAGTCCTGAACGTCCCTTTGCAGTGAAAACAGGAGAAGGGCTTCTCGTTAGTGTGATATTTCATGTGATTTTTCAAGTCTCCTTTCCGAAAACTCAGCTTTCCACAGAGGTGGCAAACAAATTGTTTTTGGCCGGTATGTGTGCCCATGTGGTCCTCCAAATTCTTTTCAGAAGGAAATTTTTTTGAGCAAAAATTGCAAGAATAAGTCTTCTCTGCCATATGATTTCTTTCGTGCTCTTCATATTCTGCAGAAGACGCGAAGGACCTCCCACACCGCTGACAAGCAAACAGCTTTCCACCATGTTCTTTCAAGTGCCTCTTCAAGCTATTTTTGCGACAAAATGTTTTTGTGCAGATTTCACAAGCGTACGGTTTTATTTCATGATGACTCTTTAACTGCGCATGAGCTGCTTCTTCCGACATTTTTTTTTCTTTTTCGTTTTGCTAATGAAAAACCTGTTTTCTTTCTATACCTTTTGCTTTGATCCTTACCATAAGTGGATTGTGTTCGCTCATGTTTTCAGATGAAAGTGATATTATGCAAGCAACTGTACTTGTGGAGTTGTCGTCGTAAACAGTTATTCGTCAGATGAGTTCTGAGACATTTATAAGTTGCAAAATAAGCAGTTTAAGAAGACACAGATAATAAGCTGCTTTCTCATGCATGCACTTAGCGATCTATTGTTGCAGTCATTTTGGATGTGTAACTTTTTTTTAAAAAGAAGTTAGATAAGATTTTTTATACCTCCTTTCATTTATTCCGTAAGACTAGTGATATCTTGGATGTTAGTTATGAATAGGCCAATGAGTAAAATATTCAATTCAATCATGGTTTAAACAAATTCTGACCTATTTACTGCAGTAATGATTTACACAGTTAAAATTTATAGATGCATTAATCACACCTGCTTTACACAAAAATTATGCACATCAAAAGAGCTTCAAGTGAAACCATACTCTATTTCTTAAAATACAAATACTTCTTCACTTGCTAAGATCACATGTTTCTTTTTTTTTTTTTTTTAAATAAAAAAATCCTGGTATTCATTTGCTTTTTTTGCTTCAGTAAATGTTCCTCCCCACTGGGTATATATCTGAAACATAAGAAAAAATATTTCATTTCAGCTATTTTTTCTGCAATTTTTTTAATGAAACATAGTTTTAAATTACAAAGTTTTCAATTAATGATGGCGCTTGAACACACTTTAACATTTTTAAATAAAAATTTTTAGGTTTTCGAACATAACAGTTTTGATATGCATATTAACCAGCAGAAACAGAAGCTCGGAGCGATTCGGAGCTATGCTTAATTGAAGCTGAACTTTTAAATTTTTCTATGCTACAGAGCTCATTATTTCGTTTTTTTTCCTTTCTTTTTTTTACAATCCCTATTTCCCCAGTCTTTTAACACTACAAATAATGAAAATTACCATACACCCATAAAAACTGAAGGGGTCATGTTCCCCCTTACTGGTTTTTTAGGAAATTCATTATAAATGTCATCCTGAGTGATTCTAAATGCCCTACGCATATCGTTTAATAACTGCGGCACACAGGAATGTTTTAAGGGGGGGGGGGGGGCAGGATCTAAGGTCAACCATTTTGTTAGAAACAAATACTTAAATAAAATACCAGAAAGCACAAAACTAAATGTACTTTTCTCTAATTAAAAATAAAAACAACGAAGCAAAATCATCATTGTAGATCAATTTATGCTCGCCTACATTAGGGGCAACGCAGGGGAAGAAAGAGAAAATAATTTTTCTCTTTTTCATTTATTATACAAATCTGAAACTATTGTTACCTTTCTTGGGATTAGTTGGCGTACTACATAAGTAGGGTCTGGACCCCTGAACCCAACCCTTGTGAGCGCCACTGTCTAATGACTAAATAAAAAGTTAATGCAGAACGATTTCAGTATGTTATCCAAAACGCATTCTCTTTCGAAAAGGGATCCCTGCAGCTTGGCTGGTAGGCAGTCGGCGGTGCTTCGTGTTTCGTTAACCGACTGCAAAATAGGAAGGTAAAGGTTAAATGAGAGTGAAAAGCACTTTCAAATGCTATACAGCAAGCAGAAAAAAGGGAAAATACCACCTGTTTTAATTGTAAAATATTTTAGGGGCTACAGACGCTCTGTCCTTTTGGGTATAAGGTTCAATGTTTCACAGCTGTGAGGCTATAGCCTTGATGATTAAATAAACACTCAAATACAGTCATATTGTTTAAGTCAAAGTTCCATTACATTCAACTACGTATTGTTCGACTTATTGAACAACAAATTATGAGAGGGGTCACACAAGTATGTTTATTACGTTTATTATTAGTATTAATTCATTCAGAACTTCATTCGGAATTTCTTGTTTGATTGCCTTTTTTCTATTTTAGAAAAAAGGCAATCAAACAAGAAGTTCCGTTCAGAACTAAACGAGCCTACTTTCCCGTAAACCAATATCGACTTTCTAGTAGCTGATCAATATTCTCAAAATTTGCTAAAATCGCAAATAATTTTAAAAGTAACTTTTTAAAATTTTAACCTGATTTCTATGTAGAAATAAAATGAGCCCTGCTCACCTGAAAAACAAAGATGTGTAAAAAAATAATTAAATAAAAAATAAATAAAAAAGAAACCTTTTAAACGAAGCAGCTAATGCATTTTTATCCATTAAAAAAATCTTAATTCGACTTCAAAAAGAAAAAAAAATGAAAAACAATAACCTCATTAGCATTAGGTCAAAAAAAAAAAAAAAATGTTTGTTTTTATATTGTTACCAAAAAAAAAAAAAAATGTTTTTAATAAACAAATGTACGTTCAAAACAAACAAAAAAACAATAAAATGTCAACTTAGCAAAATAATTTTCATTATCAAAACATATATCTGTGTATATCTTTATGTAGAAAAATAAAAGACTCTGAATTCCTTCGTCAAACACTGAATACATAAACTTTAGCGTGCAAAACAAAAACAAATCATATAATGTTATTTTAAAGTAAAAACCTTGGTTGCGGAGTTGGAGACAGTCTCATTTTGAAGAAAAAGAGACAGATTTAGGAGTTGAAAGTTTTTAATTCGAAGACTCAGAGTCAGAATCGATCATTTTCCCTTACAGTCCACAACTTTGTCAATATTTGCGGAATCAGAGCCGAAGAATCTAAATTTACAAAAGTCGGAGTCAGTCATTTACCCCATGTGTCTAAATTTTTGCCATTGCTTCGGAGTCAGAGTCGAAATGGGGAATTCAGAGTCCGACTAATTTTTAGGTATAGGAGTCAGAGTCGGGAGTTAGTCATCAGGAGCTATTTCCAACAAAATTTGCTTGAAGTAAATCGGCCTTTAAGTTTGGGATGCAATTCATTTTTAGGCGCTAATGTTAAAGGATTTGAACTGTTCAAAATTTAACGGAAAATTGTTAAAATCAAGAAGACATTTTCTATGCATGTTCCTCATTAAAAGCTATTTCCTACAAAGTTTGTTTGAAGCAAATTCGCCTCAAAGTGAGGGATTTATATTTGCCTTGAATTTTGGAGGTTGGGGGGGGGGGAGACAGACATTTCCCCCCCATCTCAATGCCTTACTTTCCAATTTTTAATTTTTTGATATTTATTTAATTATTTTATTTTTGACATTTTTGTTTTTGTTTTTTGTGAAATTTTTAAGATGCATTAAGCCTTTTTTCATGCTTTTTTCTTCTTTCTCTGATTTTTACTGGGAAAGTAGGCTAAAAATGAATTTAGCTTCATTATTCTTGTAAAAGAAAATTTAAAGCATGTTCATATAACTTAAAAAGCAAAATTTATTTAATATAATGTTTTCTAAAATGAAAATTTAATGAAAAGCAAAACATTTTTGTTTAAAATCCATCATGTTATTATTTTTTTCATATCACATTTGTATAATAAAAATTGCAAATTAAAATAATATTAATATTTAATTAATTTATATTTAATATTTAATTAATATTTAATTATTATTAATAATAATAATTAAAGTAATATAATTGCAAATAAAATTACAAGTTAAAAACTCATAAGTACAAACAATAATACACACGTTGTGCTCGTTTAAGCAAAGTCCAAAAACCAAATAAAAATCTCACTATAGCCATTATTTCATAACAAAAAGTTAAGTAATGCACAGTAAATCCTGAGGGAGCTTTGAAGCTATAATGTAAAAGCGTAGCCATAAAGAGGTGAAAGTGTAGTAAAAGTCCTGCAACACGAGCAAAAACAGTCACTGTGTCACGTGCCAAAAAACCTGCCAACCCCGTATAAACTATCAAAATGGGATTGCAGGGAGAAGAGGGGGGTCAGACAGCAAAAATGAGGATTTCCAAAAATTCATCGCAAAAATGCATTGAAAGGATACATCCAATTAATGCATAAAAAGTTACAACAAGATTTTTTTCCCACCTTCTTTCTTTCTAATGGGGCTGCTTTAGGCTATTTAGTATTTCCCGATATGGCATCCAGGCAAGGGCGGATCCAGAAAATGTTCAAGGAGGGGGCAAATGTTTTTCACTCTTTACTCTTTGGAACTTCAGTTTCAAAAATATTCCTTTAGAAAGTTCCTGTCCCTATCCCCAGAGTAATAAGAGATGTGCTACGATTGCGTTTTAAAGACTTAAATTCCGGAAAAATTCCTGAAAAGAGCTCCCTTTCTTCTAACACCATCGAAGATTATGTAAAATTACGGTTTTGAAACTTCAGTATTGAAAATATACATGAAGAAATTTCGTGTCTCTTGGCTCAAGGAGGGGGCGATCGCCCTCATCGCCCCTCCCTTGTATCCGTCCCTTGCATCCAGGTCTTCATTTCAGGCTCCATTAAACCGGGGATGTCAATGGCACATATAATTTTTGACTGTCCGGTTTCCACCAGATGGAAGCATCTGGGCTCTCTTTGATGCGAAACCGCACTAGGGATTTAAATTTTTCCGAGGGAATTCAAAGCCAATCAAATACCCAAGGGATCTTTTTCATGCCGCATATTCATACAACATGGATGATGACAATTTTCTATATCTTGATAATCTATCGACTGGGCACTGTGGGTCAGGACCAAGGCGCAGAAGGCCAATGCCTTACCACCAAGCCACCCAGTCGACAATTCCCACAAGATATGATACCTAAACATTCAACAAAATAACTGACATGAAATAAAATTTTTCATGAATATTATTGCAGAACATTCATACAATACAACCTTGATGTCTCAAATCTCTTGAGAAGAAAAAATAATCAAGGTAACGAGTTTTCGAGTTATCAATATGTTGAAAAAACTACATTAGTAACTCCCAGAATTACATACACACATGTTATGTAAGGGAATGTATGGGAACATGAAATAGTTAAGATGAGTGAGCTTTTTCAAAATGAACAAATTGGAAATTTTTTTTAAAAATTACAGTAACATAAAGAGAGAACATTGTATTTAAAATAAAACATGCATTGAAACATTATTGTTTGTTCTTGGCAGTAAATTTGAGCCTTCAAAAAAAAAAGTGGAAAATTTTCACTATATTTTTTATGGGGGCAAAGTGAAAAATAAAATATTTTTCAGATTCAATTGTAAAAAATATTTTAAATCATATGAATCAGTAAATAAAAGGTTGAAAGAATAAATCAAAAGATATGGAAACAATAAATGAATAATCAAATAAATTAATTAATTTATATATGCAGAACAATAAACATGTGAGGCAAGGAGAAGAATAAACAAGAAAATAAATAAATGCAGGAATAAATAAGTGAATTACCAACTAAAGGAATGAAAATGAATTTATTAATATATGAATATGTAAGTGCTTTAATAAATGATTGAGTGAATAAGATAAATGAAATAGTATTTCACTTGGTCTTATCCATTATGTCCAGTACGTACTAAACTATTAATTTTCTAATCCAGTATTATGCTCATTATACATATTTTTCAGGTGTTTTTGAACAAAAAATGCTTTATAATGAATTGCTACTGTTGTTGATTTTATTGAATTTCTATAAAATCGTGCAGGTAGGGGGGGGGGACATTACTAAAGTTCACCAAGGGCACTAGACACTAGTGATGTGCCAGAAAAAAAGTCGTTAAAAAAGTAGATCCGTGGATACGGATACGGATCATTAGTATCAAGATCCGCGGATACGGATGCAGATCTCAAATTTTTTTTTACCATATTCAACTATCCAAGTGTAAAATTTGTTATGGAAGGCATTCCCGTCAGAATAATGGCAGTTTCATCGAAAAATGTCAACTGCGGCAAAAATATAATCAAAACTATGATTTACTCTTTAAAGAAATCTCCGTTAAAATTGAGGGAGAGTTGGAAAGAATGGGCCCCGCGCTGCATTAATACTTAGATGGAATGTGAAAAATCATTTCTAGCTTGCTCGGTAGATGTAGGATACAGGAACAAGAGTGTAAAGCTGCTACTGGACAGGCTAGAAATAATTTTTCCCATTTTATTTCAGCATAAATGCAGCGCTGACCCATTCCATCGAACTTACTCTGACAGACGAAATACAGAGCCGGGAACACCTTTACAAACAGTAAATACAATAGAGAATTTAGTCTAACTTTTTTGGAAGGATGCGAGAAAAACAAAAATGAAGAATAACAGAAACCCCAAATCAATAACGAAAACTAATATTAAATTTAAAATTAAAAAACCAAAACATGTCCCAGAGAGCCGACCTCATATTAAGATGAATTTCGCGGGTGAGATTACACATTTGTTAACAAATATGAACTGACAGCAACGAAAAATTTTAAATCATTGAGCTTTTTCTCCTTATTTTCCGACTATGAAATCGCTACTAATAACGCGTATAAAGGCTTAGAATTGCATTTAAAATTTACTTAACAAGATTATAGCTCCTACTGTATATCAGTTGGAAGTTTCAAATAAATATCAAACGCAGAAAACTTCGTTCTTTCAATTAGGGCCAACATTTTCAACATATGGCTTAATTTTTACTACCCTAATTGTGAAAAAACGTTAAGTCGGTTTTTAATTCATATCTCCGGCAATTAAAATTCTACAAAAACGAGGCCAAGCTAAGAACACTTTTGATCAAGTCACTTTTTGAACAAAAAAATGAACTATCAAAATCGGTTTTTTCTATTTCGGAGCTACAATGCCACAAAAAGACACACTTTTAAAACTTATTTCCCCTTCCTTTTTGCAACAGGGGGGGGGGGGATACAAATTGGCTTGTGAAATGATACCCTTAAAATTTAAATAGGGATTAAAACCTAATTTAAACGGAATTTAAGAGTCTTTTATACAAATATTTTAAAAATTTTTAGAATAGAAATGATGACGGATCTTAAATCCATCAAAAAAGTAACGGATACAGATACAGATCTTTATTTTCCCTCTGATATCCGCAGATACGGATACGGATATCCGGAACATCACTACTAGACACCATAGGTACGTCACTGGGTATAAAGGTAGTAAAAATATTTACCAGAATTTTTACACTTTTCTAATGATTTTAATTAAAATTAATTCAGTTGATCCTTCAGCAAACAAAAAAACAGCATTACACATTTTGAACTTACTTAAACATAGAAACGATATTTCAAAAAGTAATAACAATTAAAATCAAACAATATCAGGGATTTAACCCTTAACCAAGGAGGTGTGGTCTCACAGACTGCTCAAAAGTTCATCCGATCACCCGTATTTTATTTTCAGTCCAATTGAATGTTTTTCCCTACAGCTTTTTTGTTTTATGACCTTGAACCCCCCCCCCCCCTTGCTTATCAGTATCTTTAGGCAAGTGCATCTGGTTTAAATTTCATTGCATTCTTTAGAAGTGGTCTGTAAGACTGCATCTTCCCTTCAGTGTTACAATTTTCGGCAGTAGTAGACATAGCTCTTAACATTAGAACCGCATTTATAGGTTCATTTATCTCATTCGCGTTGTGCGGAAGAGAAGCAAAATATTCTAGATGAGGTTGAGATTTGTTTGAAATGTTCACAAACGTTAAGCAATGATGTTCTAGGGACAATGAAGGCTGAATTATTCCTCGAATTACGACACAAAATACTAATAGTTGAAGGGCTGTCAAAATTTTCCCATTATGCGCCTAATCAATTTTCTGGTACTAAAATGTTCTGTATATATTAAATAACTAAAATGAAATCATTAATAAATAATAGATTAATTTTGATTACACATTGTTAGTTATTTACTGAAGCATATGATTTTCTTGAAAAATCATACAACTCTAACAAAATTTTCTCGGAAAAGGTATATTTCGATTCAAAATTCACAAATCTTTTTCCTCCCGTGCTAGTAAAAAGTTAAAAGAACATCTAAAGGAAATTACCGGAATGTATCTTAATTAAGCGATTTTTCAAAAAATTGTAAATAGAGCGATCTCTGAGACCTCATGTCCCACAGTGGATTATTTGACTGAAAATCCTAGGCAAAACTACTTTGAAATTTTCACTCTTCTGAAGGCGACACCCTTTGGTGTGTTTGTGTGCTGTACGGCGAAGTTATCTCACTTACAGACATGAAACTTGGTACACAAGTTGTCTGAAAGGTGTGATGTTACAATTTGAAACTCGATTTTTCAAATTTGAATTAGAAAATAAAATATTTAATGCTTTATCCAAGATTCAGACTTTTGCAAGTTTACGACCGTAAAAACGATCCTAGTAAACATAGAAAAAAGACCAATGCACTAATAGATAGGAAAAATAACTTTCTTCAAAAATATGATTTGTTTGAAGTTCTAACGTAATTAACTGAATTTCTAGGAATTTACAAAGGGAGGTCACTTTTTCGACTTTTTTCAATTTTTCAATCAATGTAAACTAAAATTCTTGCATCCGATATTCTAAAAATGTTATGGCTCTGAAACTTTTTAAGGAAATAATATAAACACCTTGCCTTTATTTAAAGCAAAAATGGAGAAATTATGTTGTTTCACTGTATTATAATGATTTTTTTTTCAATGAGTTGAAATAAAAATTTTCAATTATTTTCACTCGATCCGAAATGGATGCAACAGTTGGCTGCTTGCCAATAATGCTTAGACAAGTGATAAGTAAACATATTAGATGCGTTATGGCTGTTTTCCCATATATTTAACTGCGAAAATATGTAATTAAGTGCACTGTTTGAAGGAAAAAAAAGTGATTTTAATATCCTAGTGTTTTGTACAAAACAGTAATTTGAAAACAAAAAGAAAATCAATTATATTTTTTTTCTTTTGGTTTCAATTATTAAAACCCTGAGTTATTCATGCACAATAAGAATTGAAGACAAGTGTTTTGTGGTTACAAGGAACCTTTTTTTTTTCCATTGCAAAAAAATTAATAAATGAACTGGGAAAATATAACTGGAAAAACACTCGAAAATGGATATTCAAAAGCTCTTTGTTTTTAATTTTATATATTGCATAGATATGTAAGATGTGAAACTTTAAATGCATGAAGTTTATACCAATTCTTACAAAAAACTCATTTTCATTTTCTGGTAAACTAAAACTAAAAGACAAGTATAAATTATGAAATCATTTAAAGCAAAATTTGTCCCAGATGTAGATGTAATCCTCCCCTCTCCATTTACCTCTGAAATGTGTTAGATTAAATATGATCAGGGTTGGCAAGTTTCTGCCGAGGCGGTTAAAACCACTGGTAGAAACCGGTTAAAACCGGCATGGCAAAAACCACTTTTTGCCACTTTGAGGCAGAAACTGGCAAAAACTCACAAAATGAAAAATTAATTCTTAATATACAACAGAAAATGCATGGAAAAAGTAATTAATTGTTAACCAAAATGCTGTAATTTTATTACAAAATTATCACAATTCAAAATCAAATGTTACATTGTTTGGACCCTGCAATTGCCTCTTAGAAAAGGTGGTTTCAAATATCTAAACAGGTTCTCAATTTACCATGAGCAAATGAGAAATTTTTGTATATTCTTAAACCAGAAGAGCTAGCAGACAATGCATCAAGGAGCAAGCAATGTTCGTGAAACGTTCATCTATTGTATAACTGGTCCACCATGTAGTAACTGAGGTTGTAGTAAAAATTTGACTGGAAAATATGTTTTGAGAAATGGGACTAATTTGTTTTGCAAAGTTGTGACATTAGGTACAAAATTTAGGCAAATAAAATTCTTGCACTTTCTTCTTGAAGCACATGACATGATAATTTCAATCACAAACAATTTAGAGGAAGCATATAAGTGAGCAAATTACAATCAGTAATGTCTGTTTTAATTCTGTATGTCACTCCTCTTTCCTAAGCACCCCCGTATGATTTTTTATCCTTTGTTAAATTAATCCAAATACTACGAGCCTCTGCAATTGGAAAGTTCCCTTTCTGAACTAAATGATGAAATGATGTTTAATTTTTTAGTTTACTTAAACAAATATTGTTTACTAATTACTTGAGTTATTAAAGACATTTTTAAGTTTTTGCCAGTTTCTGCCGGTTTTTACCGGTTATAACCAGTTTCTGCCACTGGCATGGCAAAAACTAGTTTCTGCCGGCAGAAAGCCCAACCCTGAATATGATTCAAAATTCATTCTCTATCTCTGACCGGGCACGTTGATATCCGATTTCGAGAGTGCAATGCCGGATTTGGTGCGGGGAACCAAATGCCTTTATTGACTCCAATGAATTATGCGCAAGCTTGGACTCTCCGATGCCAGCGAACACTACCCGTACCTTGGGTCGATATTTAGTTTTACACAGCGTGATTTGTCCCCGCTAAAAATTGCATGAACAGAAACTTGAAACTTCAATATAATGTAACTTCTATTTCACAGTGAGTAGGTAAAATGTCTCAAATGTGGATAGCTCGTTAGCGTAAGCAGAAAATTACAAATACACTACGTATACTGGGGAACAGAAACCCCCTTCCTCCCCCGGCACATTATTCGCAACAATGATCTGAAAAATATAAATATTTATTTATTTAACCTAAAATCTACCTCAATTTTAAGGAAGAGCAAATTTTCTTAGCGAGATCATAAAATAATTTAATTTATTACCTTATTACCATACATGGAAAAATTAACATAATTAAACACTAACACATAATTTAGAGGTGCCTGTTGTTGGCAAAGCATAAAGGTAAGGCATTTTGAAATTAATTGGATGATTCTCATTCCATAGCTTAAATCTTTATACACTGATGAAGCGGTTTCTTGTAACCCTGAAACTCGTGTCTGAAATTTTACTGTTGTTTGTGAGCTTAAATATGTTGATTTTTTCAGTCAGTAGTACTTATGAAAACTTGTTACAAATTTATTAAATCTTTGCAGGTAAATTCGGTTTAAAATCATGTCTTCAGGTTCAAATCATTGTCACCAAACGATTGGATTATGCACTAAAAAAAATCATAAAAAAAAAGGCAGTTGTAGGCGAAAGATTTTTTTTTCTGAAATAAGCACTAGGGACTTTGCCAAATACGATGCAACTTTCAAAACAGCCCGACCAAGCGCAACACCCATTGAAAAAGCTTTCTCTAGTAGTTCTAAATTAAGGCGAAAAGTCTTTAAAAATCTCTCGTACCAAGTTTTCCTTTATTTTTTTTACTTAAAGAAAATAAAATATTCACTTTGATTTATAATTAGCACAAAGCCCTGACATTTCTTTATCCCGTAAAATTGATTTGGTTCAATTCCATTTATTTATAAAGCCACAAAAAAATTTACATTGAAACGTAATAATTATGCTGAAACGTAACAAAAAAGATTATCGGATTAATCCCATCTTTTACCGAGGATATGAGCAGTTATACATGACTCAAGTTTCCAAAACAAGTGTGGATCGATGTATCAGTTAGTCAACTATCATAGAATAAATTTTCATAAAAATTGGGTAAATTTTTTAACCTTGGACTTTTAGCCAGGATTTTCATGTAAATACTCCGCTGTGCGTTCCCTGTTATGTCCTACTTTTTCACCTCCCCTGTGCCGGGTTAGAGATCAGATACGCTTCGTTACTGTGCAATCACTTCTTAATGTTATTCAGCATTTGCAGAAGAGACACACAGTCAAAAAAAAAATAGAAGCAACAAAGATCATTAAACATTTCAGAAAGGTAAATTTAATTGGACTCACGTTTAATTCCGAGATTCTAATTCGTTTCGTAATTTCAAAACTGTACTCCTGCACAGCGTCTAAATTCTACGTTCTACTCCATAACGCCACATTCTGCGCATGTGCAATATGCGAATAACAGAAAAGATCTAGACATTCGGAACCTCCTCTTTAATATGCAAGTGAATAAAAATACAATTAGCTGCTGCCCGAACTTTGGAGAACATCGGGAATTTTGGAACTGTTCTTAAAACCAAGGCCTTCTATATACTGAATGCCTAACAACTTAGCCTCAAAAAGAGTTCCTCCGCCGGTACACAAACAACGCTTCCTGGTGGCAATTACAAAGATGGCGTTGCTATGACGATAAATCCAAAAAATTCAAACATTTGCTTCGCAAATTTTTGTCTGATATTTAGAATTGTTTTCATCTTTTGCTTTTTGGTTATAATCGTTTGCTCGAATTAAATCTCTTGTGAAATTTTTGTCTCTGTATATTTTTTTACTTCCTTTTCCAAAAAAAGGAAGTATTGTATTCGAGAAAAAAATTTCACTCAAAAATCGGCCTTAATTTCCATTTTGCTCACCCCCCGAATGAATGTTGAGTTTGTTTTTCGACCCGACCACACGTGCATATATGCCTAGGAACGTACAGACACCCGAAATTTTCATTTTGACGATCCCCGAGTTTTCTCGTGACACCCGTATGTACGTATGTATCTCGCATAACTCAAAAACGGTGTGTACTAGAAAGTTGAAATTTGGTACGTAGCCTCCTAGTGGGGTCTAGTTGTGCGCCTTCCTTTTTGGTTGCATTCGAATGTTCCTAAAGGGGTCTTTTACACCTTTTTGCGGGGAAATCATTACTAATTTCAATGCTAACTCAAGTGGTGTTTTAATTTGTCAACACTTGGAGATATATCACCAAGTTTTTGGCCGCCACGTTTTGTCACCAACTTGACGAAAAATTTGGCGATTTTTTTTAACATTTTTAAATCTGGTTTTAATTCGGCCAATGTTGGTGATATTTAAAGAGTTAACCACTGAATCAAATTAAAATTGCCAATAATGGGGAAATAAATCTGTGTTAAACGTTTTTTTGTTTCGGTTCGCAAGAAACTAGGGGTGAAAATATTTAGTGTTTCCTTGCTTACTCCAAGGCGCTATTATTAAATTGGCGTAAAAGGAAGTCATGTGATGCACATATCAGCTCGTTTCTTTAGAATATCGAAGCGCTTTAAAGATTAGTGCGGTTTTCTTTCTTTCTTTTTATTTATTTATTTTATTTTATTTTATTTTATTTTTATTTATATATTTTTTTTTTTTTTTTTTTGTTTTTGTTTTGGTAATGTAATCATTTCAATAATGTCCCCGAACCTGTTGTACACCTTTTTGCACTTCTAGATATAAAAATAAGGGAAAAAAAAGTTTTCTTCAAATTCCTGCTGATGTAAATCAGCGAACATTATGACTATATCTCATAAAAAAACAAGGTAAATATATTTTTTCTCCGGGTGGAATTATTATATCACTTTTCGGAGTGCTCTGCAATCCAGTCGATTGCCCTACCTTATATCAGTGGCCAGAGCCGTGTCCAAGGGGAGGATTTTAGGGGTTAAACCCCTCCCATTAGGGAAACAAATATATGTCAAATGAAGAAAGTGATTGACTTAAATTAACTTTAATGTGAGAGTCTGCGTTTAGCGCTTTTTTTCCCTTTCTCTCTGAAGTTTTTCTGTAATTTAATTCAGTAATTCTGTATTTTTTTTTCTCTTGTTCACTCAGTTGGACCTAAACCCTAAACGCTTACATTTCTTTCTTCTTTTTTAACTTGAAAAGTTATAATATTTTGGAAAAACTGTGGTGGTAGAACCGCTGAATGAGCTACCAATACAAAGCATTAATATTGCTTATTGTAAGGAGGTAATGATGAATTTGGCATATGCTGAGCTGTGAAAATGTATTGGCGATTGTGTTTAGTAATGTAATTTCCATCTACAAAAAGCTCGTTCTTGTTTAGTTTACAAGTAAGAACGTATTAAGCATTATTTCAGAACATAAAATCTGATGTACAGTAGACCTTCGTTTTACGCGGGGGTTGCGTTCCACGGAAATGCCGCGTTAATTGAGACCTAATACTAGTGTTAAAATAGGGATTTGTTTCGCTAGATAACAAAATACTTCATTCTAGTGATGACTAATTATATAGTAAGTTTAATGTATGCTTACATCGACTTTTATACACAACATGCATAATTAATTTCGTGTTCCGTTTATAGAGATGAGCTGGCTATGATTTTTTTTGGCAGTCATCAAGAATTTTTCAAAGTAATTCTTTGCAGAGCATTAACGCATCCATGACCACTTGCGTCATTTCCATGATAGAATCTTCCTTCACTAAACAATCAGAAAGATCAATTCTACTGTCTAGGAATGGCTCAAAAAATTCAATATGAACGTTTTTGGTTGTGTGTCACCGACGTCGGTATCCTCGTTGGTTTTGGCCTACTTTGTCACTCCTAAAAGCTCTTCTTCCAGTGAGTTCTGAACTGTGTGAGTTTAATAACTTTACTTCCGGAAATAACTCTGGAACCAATCGTATAAAATGTCTCCAGTGGCCCAAGCTCGATTATTAGCACGCCAAAATGCAGTTGATTACGCGTAATCTGCAATGTTTAGGAGTTTGGATTTTGAAAGAGGGAAAATTTTTTATCTGTTTGCATTGCCGCATCCGCGTAAAATAAAATAAAGGTGTCAAATCTTAAACCGCGTATAACCGAAACCGCGTAAAATAAACCCGCGTAAAACGAGGGTCTACTGTACATTCTACATTATAAAATAATTTGTGGAGAGTTTTTAATTCTTGTTGTAATAAACCGCATAGTAAACAGGTTTAATTCAAAGAAACAAACAAGGTTTGGTTAAAGTGAACCTGTAAAATGAAGGAATACATTGGTTACCTGCCAGAATTATCCTTCTAAGGGAAGAGGAGGGGACAGCAATACTTACAGGTGTATAAACGCCATACTGGAATTGACAATTTGTCGTAAAAATAAAGGTTGTGAGGGGTTGAATTCCACCCCCCCCCACACACACAGGTAAGATTAAAACCCCTCCCTTTATGAAAATCTGGACACGGGCCTGAAGACATTAACTCAGAGTCACGAAATTTTGCACAGTAATTAGTGTTAGGGGGTCACAAATTTTCCGTACTAAGGCTAAGTGCTTTGAAAAATTCCGATTTTTTCAGTCCACTCTAATGTATAAGTACTGAAAGAAAAAAAATGGCCCAGTTTATCTCTTTTAACTCTGAAAAAGATAAACTTTTATTGGTTAATTTTGTGCAAATTCTACGTCTGACACCGCAGAATTGCCTCTATTTTAGTTTGATTTAGTATTTTTTTTTAAAGTTATTACTTAACTTTGTTTTTATTGTAAAATAAGCTTATTTTATTTTTTTTATTTTTTTTCTCGATTAACTTTCTTAATTACTTCTACGGAAAGTAGAAAAAAAAATGCTTGCATCATCGACTTCGACTTTCACTTGCTTCTTTTGAAAACTACAGAAACATGAACCTCTTTGAAATACAAGTTCCAGAAAAAGAACAATGCTTACTTGCCTTGCCACCTGGGATTGCAATCTATACAAAGGGGTGTTTTGCTGCATAGTTAGATAAGGGGTTTACCACCTTTCCACTCTGTTCTTAAGGGGTTTCGGGTAATCGTAAAGCCCATTCTAAATGTATACACAGTCCCTAAACTCTTATCGGGGGAAAGACATCATGTGTCGGATTAAGGGCATAACTACTCCGCCTCCTCAGAGTGATTGACCGCAATCGCTACTACTTCGTTTAAGGTGGGGTTCACGAAATAGTAACAGTTTGTGACAAGGGAGAGAAAAGACATGACAAGAGGGGCATACAATGGGGGGGGGGTGAACATGACAACAAGCCTTTTTTTGTATATTGAAGTGCAAAACATTGTGACAAAGGGGAGAGAGTGTCGAAAGTGTTGAAAAGTATGACATCAGTTATGCACCGCCCTTAACCATAAACAAATCACAAAGTCGATCTTTTTAAGAAATTGTACTATTATTACGACGCCCAGTGTTTTTGAATGAACAGTTATATGTTGACACGAGTAGAGTGCGTTCATTTGAGACTTGGAAATTTATATTTCTAATGACGAAGAAGCAACTTACTCAATAATAGTAGACGTTTTATGAGTAACATTGTTCACATAGAAGTTTTACGTATAAATTGATGCTTCATTTCATACGGGAAGATTTCGAAAATTGGATAATTGGTGATTTTTATCCATTGGCGTCATTTTTTTTTTGTTTCCAATTCCAGCGCGAAAAATGTCTTTCCTTTGCATAAGTAAACAAAGAGTAGGGAAATATTTATTTGCATAGGGTTAGCACAAAGCAACATGCATGATATCCAAAATAAAATTATTCAAGCCAGCAATTTGTCGACCACACCAATTTCTCAATGGGGTTGTTTCCTTAAATCAGAAGTACTACTTTTAGTCACTGAAATAGATAGAATAATCAGAAAAAAAATGTTGAGCCAGAAAAAACTTTTATTTTCTCAACAGTTGTTTTTTTTAAACTTTATTGAATGTCCTATTTTGGAAATAAGGCGTGGTCTTTATGACGTTATATGTGATGTGTTTTGGTGCGCGATTCCATTGCCGCGCTAAATATTTACGGTTTGTTCTCAACCGCGTTTCCGGGTTATGATAATTTGCGCTGTGCGCTAATGGCATCAATGAGTGGCATTTTATCGCTTTTGATGCCAAAAATTTAATTTCAATCTGCGCACCGATTAAAATAGTTGTTAAAGAATATTAAATTTTTTCAAATTATTTAAAAATGGTTAAAACCTTTGTTTTTAAGCATCCTCTTTCAGTAAAAAATACTTTGAAAATTTCGGAAAGGACCCCGTTACGGAAATATTCCCTTTCATCCATTTATTTTGAGATTAACAGATAAAAAGCAAAATTGGAATAAATTATTACAGTGGTATTGTGTGTCCGTATAAAAATTGTATGTTTTCAGATATGCAATAAACATGAGTAAGAGTAGAAATTAAAATGTTGGAAATAGTTAAATTCGTACAAGTTTTCTCAAGTATTCATTTATGAATATGGTCGAATTTCGACCACTGGGCGAACACTAGTGTCTATAATTTCACAAGGTTGAGCATACGAAGCAGCGCAAAAAATTTGCTATTCCACATTTTGGTTCTCGCGGTGAATATGTTATATCATATTTCGTGCAAAATGTCTTTTTGCGTTTTTTAACTACTGTTCGTGGTTATTTCAATGCATCATGTTATCATACATTAAAAAATACGGTAATCACATTTGCATATTATATACTTGTGCGTAATATGCATACATTGTAGACAATAAGTTAGATTAACTTTTTAGTTCCGAAAAGTGTCAACTGGACCATAATTACTCAATTCCTCCAACCCCTTTTTATTTTGATATATTTGTGTATTAAATTAAAGAAAGAGCTTTGGACAGTGTGGTTGTGTTAGATATTAAATTCAATGCCTTTTTAACGATTTCGTAAGTTAGAAGTATTCGCTTTAACGGCAAGTTTCTATTTCAGATTTTAATATCTGCAATATTATCCTTTAATTTAGAAACATAATCAGTGCCTTCCTGTTCCGTGGCGTAGCCAGAGGTGGTTAGGGGTTTAGAGGACACCTCTTTGGTTGCCCCCCCCCCCGTGCCCCCTCCCCTCCGGAATGCTTAGTTGAATGTTTTTCAAAAAATATTTACTACTGAAGGGGGAAAAACGCGTCTAACAAAATGGTTTTTATAAGGAAAAAAATAATGATTTTGGGGTAAAACTTTAATTTCTACTAAGTGGTTAGCTACTCTCCCTCCGCACAGTGGTTCAAAACGACAAAAAAGCGGAAAAAATTCAGTAACTTTGAATATTCTCAAAAAATGCTTTGGAAAATTGTTAAAATTGTCGCATGGTAATATTTATCTTCATGCTTGCTGATCGTATTCACTGCGAAACCCCGATTTTACGTCCCTCGAATCTACGTTTTCCCACATTTTACGTTTTTTATCATCATTACCAGTTTTTCCGTATACTAATAATATTAATTTAACCCAGATGGAAAGTTTGTTATTTATGAATTTTCCGCATTTTACGTTTTCCCTCGGCAGTTTAAAAAAAAGAGATTTTTTTTTTAAGTATGAAAAGTGTTTCCCTCTGTGCATTTTTAAACACAATCCACTCTGTTGAAAGATAATCCATGAAAACAGAAACGCTTCTGCTCCATCCGTTGCTGACCTTATGGACTGAAGGTGAACAAGAAGAAGAGGAAACACAACTTGTCTCTTCTTTCAATACCTACTGCATTTAAGAGCTTAATAATAGTGAAAAACTATTTTCGTTATTATAAAGACCAGGAAAAAACTTTGCAAAGTGTTCCAATCCTGGAAGTTGCTGTATTTACTTTGGATTCAATGACTCATTCTAGGGCGGATACAGGATTTCATTTTTTTTTAGGGGGGGGGGGGGGGTCATGCTCAAAATTGTTCGCACGATAATTTTCTAGAACTTAGGTTTTTTTCTTTAGGTATCAACAAAAAGCTCTAAATGAGCCATTAGCTGGATGACAACGTAATTAATTTCGTAGGAAAATAGTTAAGAAGTGTTATTTCGAATTGCTAGTTAAATTGAATTACAATAGAATCTAAGAAATTACAGAAACCATATCCATTTTTTTAAATTAAATATGTAAACATGTTATATTAGCAATCTTAACAGAAAGAGATATTAAAAAAAAAATCAAGCACTGTTTTGAGCTCTATAGATTTTTTTTTCACAAAAAAAATCATAATGATTTGGCGAAAATATTACAGTTTACAATACTAATTATTGATATCTTTTGCTCTAAGTGAATTCAACAATAGTCTTCGTACAAATATATATATATATATATATATATATATATATATATATATATATATATATATATATATATATAGGTACAAAAGTAAACAAAAGTACTGTACAGTTTATAATACAAATTCTTGTTGTCTTTTGGTCTTGGCGAATCTTAGAATGATGCTTGCAGGGTCCAGCAGAACATCTCGATGGACAGACATAAGGGCAAGCCCAGTGAGTCTCTCTTCTCCCATATTCGCTCGAAGCCAAGTCTTCAGCCGACGGAAGGTGGAAAAACTACGCTCCGCGGTAGCTGCACTAACTGGAAATGGTTGGTGCTGGTCACAATTTTCCAGCACTTCCAAAACGGAATCTGAGATTTTTTCTTTCTTAAGAATGGCTCGCTTCCATTTCTGAGCCCACAACGTTAGCATCTCGGATACGAGTTTATAAAACACTAATCAAAAACGGTTAGTTTTTTGACTTTCTGGTAAGCATATTAGTTATAATAAATAAAACCAAGATAATATCTTCTTACGTCGGTCTGGTCACCGCTCTTTTTAATATTTTATGTACTGATACGGCCGTAAAAAAGGTTCATTTCATTCATATATCTGATTATAACAATTAACTTGTATTTTACTACAGTAAAAAAGTTCAAGATTTCAAAAAACCGAGGGAAGACACATTTCATTAAAACGCAGGTCAAGAAGGTAATATTAAACATACGTTCTATTTACTTAAATATCATATTGCAGCAGTATTCGCACCATCAACCAACACAATAAATAAACACAGCGAAAATCTAATAAAAGTTAAATGTTTTATGAACATGATAAATGGATTAAATGTTTGCGTAATACTCGACACACATCCATATTAGATTTTAAATTTGCAGATAATCGACACATCCATTTTGTATGCAGAAAAATACAAAATAATAACACAAAATGCCGTGAAAATCAAACTAAAAATTAAATATCTTATGAATATAATTCGTACATTGACAAATACTCACCGACCGATTCTTTTCAATAGCAGAAAAATCGGAGGTGGACGAAGACGTCGCAGCCCCCGAGTCTGATGCAGGAACTCCGGATCCATTGGTTTCTTGTTTATCTGTTTTTTGTAACTTTTCAAAAAAAGACAGCAAAGTTTTGTCACCCGAACGCTTCATTGCTTTTTGGGTGGTCCTTTCTTGACAAACGCAGCTTTCTTCAGCACAGTTTCCGTCTGAATTTACGAGAACTTTCGTATAACGAGGTTTCGCGACACGAAACTAAAATTTTACATTACTTGCACGACACTGATTCCAAAACACTGATTAAAACTAAATAACTATTTACAAGACATTAAAAAAATAAAATCAGCACGAACAAATACGATACACCTAAAAATCACAATCACAAAAGAAGGGAGTAGTTATCTACATAGACTTTACATAAAATATTTACACGTTCAAATATTTATCAATTGAATCGATGCCTACAGCACAGGAAATAGTTTTACAATAGCGGTCGTCGGTTAAATTTGTTGTATAAAAAGCAATCGGTGGGCGCCAGACACTTCTTTGCTATTTTTTTCATTTGACTGGCGCCTGAGGACGGCTCAAAGCAAAGAATGACTCAAGCAAATATACTATTTTACTGTCGACACCTTTTATACTTATGTATATGTAAATACATTGGCGTCGTCAGATAAAATTTATTGGGGGGGGGGGACCAACTTTAACATTGCAATTTCAAGTTGCTTCAAAAAATAAGTATATCTCTATATATAAAAGTAAGGCGTGTTAGTTATACTATTTATAACTCAAAAACGGCTGAATAAATTTGGCTGAAAACTGGTGGGGAGGTAGCTTAGAACCGGGAGATGGACATAGGATACTTTTTATCCCGTTCGACCGCCTTCCTGAAATATTTGTAATTGCAAATTAAATGTTTAATTAATTGTTTAGTTCTATGAATTCCCAATAGATGGCGGGGTAAGTGTAGTTCTATGAACTCCTAATAGATGGCGGGGTAAGTTAACTCGAGAGGACGCTGACCGACAGTGTTGATAGCTACGCAATTGTGGGACTGTTGTGGTCAGAGAACTGATTTTTGAATGCGGTTTTTTCTTTTTCCTTTTCGATATACCAGTATACATAATTTGATTCTGTAGGATTTTTCTATCATGTTTTGATTTCCTTATTTCTATAACGCTTGTTTTTGCTCTTATAGTTGAAGATAGTTACTTATCTAAGTAAATTGATTTGTCGTATTATTCAATTGTGATTGTTCTTTATAACGTTTTTACTATAGCATTGTTTATTTGGGAAACACTTTAAATTGCAGGGGGAAAAAACACTTCACTCGCTAAAGGGAAGGGTTACGGTAGCGTGGTTGCTTGGCGCGTTAAGTGATGAACAAAGTAGTTGAAGGATTATTTTGAGTTCTAAAGCTACTGTTAATATTTTTATGTGTTTTGGTGAATAGTTTTAAATTCCGAAGAGACTCTAATAGATTTTTGAAAATGTGTGTATGCATTTTAGTTGAAGAAAAATGATCATTTCACATCAGAAGGGATGGAAGGGATCGTGGATTTTTTTATTCAACGGACTTCCTTTAACTTCTTAGTACGGGCGTCGCCGCACGGGTACTGCTAGTATGTGTATATAAACGTAATTAAAAATGGATTAACATTATCATTTAATTCATCATCTTGAAAACTGAAACATCTTTATATTCGCACTAAATAAATTTCATTCCACCAAATAAACTTTTTTTTTTTTTGCCAGCACGAGTGATAAAAATAACTGCTTATTTTCTCATTGCGAATTTGTTTCTAAGATACTTTAATGAAGCGTTGCAAGACAAGATGATTTCTAATCGTTTTCTGTGTATTTCGAACTTAGTTATCTTATTAAAGCATTAATATTGACCCAGAAATGGGGAGCATAGGGTTATTTTCCCCTTAAATGTTTCGAAATTATTGTTCCATTAAGGCAGTTTTAGATGATTTTTGGTGATGTTTGGGAAAAGAGAGATTCGGGGGCATTCTCCAGAATTTTTTCGAAAGCGGAAGCTGTAAAAACACGATTGTAGACCATGTTATGGGACCAAACAATTTTTTGAAATTGAAGCTCCGGAAAAGATGAATTTAGAGGACTTTCGATGGTGTTAGATAAAGAAGTTTAAAGACTTCTTCCTCAAAACTTTTTCGAAAGTGGAGGTCTAAACACGAAGTTTCAAACGCTCTTTGGTGCTGTTAGTAAGAGGGAAGGTTTAGCGGATCTCTGGAATATTTTCACAGTTGAAGCCCTCAAAACGAAAGTTAAGATAATCATTGATAGTGTGGAGTGGGAGGGGCTGTCCTGGAAGTTTTTCGACAGTGAAACTGAAGGGATAAGGTTTGAGGAGAGTTTTTCTTTTAGAAAAACCATTTGACTGCTTTAGTTTTCTAAGCAGACATTTCACAATTTCCAGCCGGATAGTTTATTTGTTTGAAATAGATCTGCGGCTTCAGTAAAAAAACTTAATATTATGGACTAATGTAGTACTTTACACTGATACTTTAGGTCTATTTTTTCACTTTATTTAAAAAATCACGCCTCCTGAAACTCTTAACGAATTTTTGTTTTACTTTTTTCTTCTTACATTCAAGCGCTTAGAACTTCTGGTGTGATTATTCATTACAATGTTTTGAATCGCTCTCAGCGTATTTCAGCATTTTTCTATTTAAAACATATTTTGGTTGTCCAGGTAAGGTAGTTTAATAATACAAAATCTCGGCGTTCCTAAATAATATTTTAAGATTGCATTAAAAAAAAAAAAAAAAAAATAAGAAAAAGAAAACTAATACTTTTTTTTCCCACTTTTATTGTATTTGCTCATTTATCATCTACTTGTTCACTTTTAAGACTGCGAAGGTTTTTCTTCGTTTTTTTATTTTATTTTATTTATTTTTTTAAAATCATTTAAATGAAATTGGAGGGGCAACTTCTAAAAAAAGATAGGAGGCGACAGATCAGTTATGAGAGGACTTCTTCTGCTGTTGCAGGAGTTTTGTAGAAACCCAGAATAATTTCTTGGGGATCTTAAGCGTCTAATAACCTGATCATAATGTATAACCCTGAAATTTCTGTCTTTCTCGCAAATCACGGAGAAAATAAAATGATTTCTATTGATCTTCTCAATAGGATATAACCTTAACATTTGTACTATCTCGTCTTGAATTCCTGTTCAGTATATTTTCTATTTGAAGCCCAAGCTTGAGGCTTGGATTATGTTTCTTTTTGATCTATTTTACATTCAGTACATGCCCTTTGCCTCCACTCCTCTCCATAAAAAATCGAAATTACGGATCTGTTTGCGAGGTAGTTTAGACTTCTGATTAATTATTAGCAGAGCTTCAGCAGCAATTCTTTGCTTCTAAGCTTTGTGTTAGCGAATTTCATTTTGTATTAATTACGTAATAGTTAAACATTTCGCAACTGCATTTCATATAATAAATTATGTTATGTAACTGTGCAGTATAGTTCGTTTCGGAATTAAAACAGTAGTAAGTTCCCCCAAAGTAATGGATTGTATCTTTGCAAATTCCAACTTTTGTGGGGGTCCGACCCTCAATTATTGAGGGGGTCCGGACCCCTCGGACCCCCCCCCCGGCCACGACGCCCATGTGTAAATAGAAAAGTGACATGTAATACCCCAAAAGAAAAGGTATTCAAAATTTATTTACTCGGTATTTGTCTCGGTCAGGTTTTCTTTTCTTTTTTTTTCAAGCGGTCATTTTACCTACTCAAATTCAATAAACCTTATAACATATTGCAAAGCAATGTCGCAGATTAGGAGGAGACGTCACAACCCCATGACCCCCCCCCCCTTCCCCTTTCTTGTATCCACCCATTCGTACAATGCCCCAAAAATTTAATTCAATTTTTTTTTTCAAGCAAGCATTCATATATTGTCGCGGGTTTGGGGGGGGTCATGACCCCCATGACCCCCCCCCCACTTGTATCCGCCACTGGACTCATTATTACTGACTATTTTCAACTTAAACGCCCGGATTCGTTACTTCATGTGTTAGAATAATCTAAACTGGTGTGTACAAAGATGCTCTTTTTCGTAAAATATCGCATTTTTACATTTTATAAGCGTCATCGTAATATCCTTTATTACTATTTTTGTTTTCTTGTTTGATTTTTGCTTTTTATACATTTCTCGCATTTTAAGTTTCCTCATATTTTATGTTTTTGGATTTGAATTGACGTTTTCCCACATTTTATGTATTTATGTTTGATTCAGGCCTCTGAGAAACGTGAAATCGGGGTTTCTCTGTAGTTCAAATTCATTTCTGTTTTTAGTGAAATATATAAATTAAATCAGTCGTATGCCACACGCAAGATTTATTTATTGCAATTGATATCCTCGAACAATATTTTCTGTTCTTCGAGGACAAACTGAGCTGTTGTGAACAATGTTGACAAACTGAGAACAGCTTTATACTAGAATGATTTCGAAAAAGAAATCAGAAATTTCAAACGTTTAATGATTTTCTAATTTCATTGTTTTATGAACAGAATGGTTATTTAACTTTTTATGTAGAATTCTGTATGAGTTTTAAAAATTTCTTTCTCATATGTATCTTCTGTCTCATATGTATGCCAAACGGTTCCGAAAATTGTGATTTTTAGGTTACTACTGCATTGCATGTAGAATAATGCGCCGCATTAAGCCATAACAACGTAAATCTGTTAAAAAAAAATCCTCTATATTTATTGATGAATGTTTCAAAAGCCCCAACTTTCGGAAACAGTAAACAAACGTTTTTAGGCTCTCCTGCAAAGTAGTGAAACTGTGACATACGTTAGGCTGGAGCCTGTCAAAAAAAAGCAATTTATCCCCGTCATCAGGGCTGCGGAGTCGGAAGGAAAATGACCGACTCCGACCCCGACTCCGACTCCTGGATTTTGAAACGCCCGACTCCGACTCCAACTCCGACTCCGACTCCGGATTTTTTTTTAATTGTATTTTTTCAACTCCCTCTCTCCCTTCAGGGGAAGGGGGAAAACCTCTAAACAGAGATTGAAGTATTAATTCCTTTTTATGAAAATTTCGCATTTTGTTTTTTATTGTAAACCCAAGACGCATACAACGTCAGAAATTCAATTTAAAAATCAAATTTTCCAATAGTTACGAGTTAAAAAGTGAGATGACTTAAAAATCCCTTTTAAAAAATTTGAAAAGGATTATCTGTAATTTGCTCCCCTTTAATGTTTAACAAATAGACATTGATCAAATCGTGTGCTTTTAATTTTTGAAGGGAAAACAAAAACCTTTTTTTCTAAATCCAAGTTCTTGAGAGGGGGTGGTTTGCCTAGGGTGACACCCATCTGGTAGATGGTAACCAAAGTTAATTTCAGAGTTTATAAAAAAATATAAATACTTTAATTCTGAAAATTTTCGCGAATATATTTTAAATTATATTTTATCAATAAAATTGCAACGAAAATAGGGCGCATATACATCAGGAGCTAATTTTACACAAAATGCGGCGGTATACAAATTTGTACGAATAGCTTTTACTATACCTATGTTTCTCATTCGCAAAATTTTTAATTTAAATTTTATTTGCTGCTTTAGAGTTAACCTTAATATGAAGATTTTAAGATTAACTGCAATTATTGAGTGTTGTAATCAAGAAATCATTTACACTTATTTTGTTCCATACTTTTTAGTGAGAACCAAGCTTATAAATAGTCTTAATAAAGAAAAAAACATTAGATTATTTCGTCGGATCTTTTGGATTCGTGCTTTCGCACCAGAACGTTTTTGAATTTGCCGTTCACCCTTAAACGTTTCAACATTAGCTACGGGCCTCAACTTACTAATTTGTTACGTTTCTTTTACTATTTTACAACTGAGATCGAACAAAACACTATATTTCTATTTTTATTTGTAAGTGATTACTTGAAAATGTTAGGCAACCAAACCGTTTGCTGACAGTTGCTATTAGTTAAGTTAAAAAGCAAGCAAACTAGGGGACGGCTACAGAAAGTTCTGTAAGCACTCAAGCTAGCTGATTGCCATAATGGCAGTTATTTTCTCATTAGTATCTTTTCATACATGTAATCGAACCAATTGGAAGTCAGTTTTTAAAAAATGCAAGGAGAGTCAGCGAAAGGGAAAGAAAAAAAAAGCCCGGAGTCGGAGTCGGAGTCGGCATGTTTTCTAACAACTCCGACTCCGACTCCTTTACCTAAAAATCAGTCCGACTCCGACTCTTCGACTCCGACTCCGACTCCACAGCCCTGCCCGTCATACCGTTACGAGTTATTTTCTAACTTACTATATTGGTATTCGTAAATAGCGAAGATCAAACAAAAACATCTGCCCCGATTGCAGTCGCAGGTGGTCGCAGCTAAAATGTTGTTGTTTATTTACAGGAAGGATTAAACTATTGATATATGTAAATTTTAGCCCACCGGAAGCCGCTGATAAAAATATATTCCACAATACTTTTCATTATATTTTTTAGAAAATAATGTTTTTTTTTATTTCAGGTAGTTTTCAATTTTGATGAATTTTTAATTTTTAACTACGATGTAATATGCATCCTATAAGTGTGAAAAACCAATCAGCAATGACTTTTATCAAATTTGAATCCTCATTATTGAACGAATGAATTAAAACTGAAGTATAAGTCGTACGCCCGAAAAAAGTAAAAACATAATTATTCAACAATCCTGGCTTTTTTTTTTTTTTGTAAAAACGAATTTTTATTTTCAAAAACTCTTATGGAGTAAGTTACTACAACTCAAGGGCTAAGTAATTACGGCATGAAATATTTTTTATCTTAAAACTTAAAAATGTCTATTTTTTCCGTCCTTGAACCACTGTGGTCCGTCCTATTTCTTTTCTTTTTTCTAGTTCGCCTGAAAATAAGAAAGTTTTCAAAATGCAACTCCGCCGAATCTCTCCTCCCCCACCCCTTCAGCCTCCACCCCCGCCAAAAGTATTACGGAGCATCTCAAATTTCGTTTCCAGATCTACAATTTAGCAAAATTTCGCGAAAGTTCCCGAATACAAAACAACATCCCTTGAAACTCCGTTCGAAAATCACTTAAAATTGCGTTTTTACAGCTTCAATTTCGAAAGATTGCCGTCCCTAATGTTACCAAATATGGTGTTACAATCACGTTTTTAAAACTTCAATTTCAGAAAATATTCGGGCAATGGCCTCTGAACCTCCTTTTTTAAATATCAACAAAAAAATCGGTTTTTCAAACATGACTTCCCAAAAGTTTAAGTTAGAATAGCCTCTGAACCACTTCTTCTAATATCATAGAATACTGCTTACGCTTTTAGGACTTTAATTTTGAACAAAATTTCAGGGGGGAGCTCCAGAATTCCCTTCTTCTAAAAATCTTCAAAGTTGTCTACAATTGCGTTTGTGGAAGTTCAATTTCGAAAAGTTGGAGGAGAGAAAAGGAGAACTGATTTCTATTTATTTTTCAAAAAAAAAAAAAAAAAAAAGAAAGAAAGAAAAACAATCGGGTAGAATTCCAGAGTTCCATCCCTTATTCTAACGTCAATAAATATGCTCTATTATAAAGTTTCAGACTTCAACTTCTATAAATTTACTCAGAGCCATTTGTATCTTTTTCCCCCACAACACCATCAAATACCGTCGAAAATTGCGTTTTTCGAACTACAAGTTTCAAAAATTTTTCGGCATGGGCGCCCATACGCAAAATTGTAAGGGGGGGGGGGGCTCAGATATTTTCCCCATGGAAACCTGTTTCAGGACAGATTAGAGTCATTAAAATTTGACATTTTTAATAACTTATTCATTAATGGCTGTAGAAGAAATGTCTTTACAGTTTTGCAAAGAAAAAAGGACTAAAGGCAAGAAAGTTCTAATTTCTAAGGGGGACCCCCTATATGGGTGCCCTTGCATTCCTGGGAGAAACCCCGGACCTCTTTTAGTAAAACATATTTTTGTTCAATTTGTGCCCCCTAAAACTATTATTTTCTTGCACCACTGCTCCTGTTGTCATGTTTTGACAGCCATAGAAGTTTTACTAATTATTCAACAGATTAGATGGATTTGCAAAGTGGCTTTAACTTAGGTATTAAAATATTTTTTTCTTCCAAAATGCATTATTAGCATATCAGAGAAGCTGCTGAACTCAGAATCATTTCGAGATATAAAGTAAAAACGTACACCATATTGCGAAATTAAATTTTCACGCATTATTTTTTGTATAAAAAAAAGGCCAAACGTATTTTTTTTATATTTTTCTATTTATCTACAAAACCTCCTTTCAGGTGCTAAATACAGTCGAACCTCCATATATCAAAATTTTCTGTATATCGAAATCCCAGCAAATTTCTATGTTCATTATATAGAAATATTGTTTCTATATATCGAAAAAAATTTCGAGACATTCGTAGATTTTTTTTCCACTTTAGACTGTTTGTCTCAAGAAAAATCAAGGTTAGAGGAGAAAATTACGTTCAGTAAAGTTCGCTACGGAACTCATAAGAAGTCTGGGGTTGAAGGGTGTGTAGTTAAGTCGTTTTCTGTTCTGAAGTTCTTAAATTCCCTCTAGTTTATTTCAAATCTTAGCTGTAACCAGTGCGTCTTTCCAAAATGCGGGCATCTGAGTAACGCGCGGTCGCCAACTGGCTACATTGTAAAGGAGAAACGCGTTTGGCGAAAAAAGTTATTGACGTACTGAAGCATGCGCAGTGCGAGAGCAGAATACGCACTTCATAGTTTTTCTTTCCGAAAGTGCGTGTAGTTGCTAATAAAACGTGACTATGGATGCGCAATGTTTCAATGAGAAAACTATTCCGAAACTAAAAGAAATTGATGAAGAGTTTGTGGTTCGTGTCAGGAGGTCCAGAAATTTGTTTATGATCATCGATAAATTGTGAAAAAAAAAAAAAAAAATCATTCTTGAAAAAATTCCAAAACATAACACCGAATACATTACTTTTAGCAAGACTACAAATCCCACAAGGTGAGTTACATTATGAATATGTATTAATATTTGTATGCATTTCACAAAATAAATGTGCTATATTTTTTCTTTATTATTGCAGTCTTAAATTTCAGTGTTTAAAATCTCCACTTTCCTAACCAGGGTTGTTTGGCCAAAATGTTTTCAAAAATTTTACAAATTGTTGGAAAATGTAAAACTGAATTAATGCAAACTAATCTGCAAAGCTTTAGAGATTAGTTAGATCAATAAATTTCCAAATTCATCACTATATTTAATGCAATTTAGGTTTGTTAAGTAGTTTTTTCTTTTTCAAAATCAATGCAGCTTATTCTACTGAGTACTTAAGTGTACAAGGCTGACCAGCTAAGTTCCTTTAAATTACATGGGCCAAGTACTTCTTACTATTCAATACCCCAAAAAGTATATGTCAAACAAAACGTAATTCAATACCAAACTTGCTTGATTTGATATTACTTATATGATGATCTTTGGAATTTTAAAGCTATGTGATGTTCATTTGACTTGTGCTCCATTTATCCATACTTCAAATTGCTCTCTGTACTTGAGAATGAATGATTTAAATTTTATTTTTTTTCACAAAAAAACTATTATCAGGAAATTAATTTGCAAGATTTATTCTTGATTATATATAATTATGTTTTAAATATCATAATAAATTATTGCTCTGATTAATTATTTATGCCAAAGCCTATTTAAGTATAGTTTTTCAAAAGTTAAAAGATTTTCAAAAAACATTTTTGCTATAGAAAGCTCTACTTATGGAGAAATTAAATTAAAAGTTTTTGCTCTTAATTATTTAATTAATAATCATGAAATTAGGTACAACTATGAATATTTAACATTAATTGACAATTAATAAACAAAGTCTTTGGGAATCTCAGAAAATAAAGCTGTTCTTCTAACAAATAGTGTTTCAACCAAATAAACCCATTTTGAACCAAAAAAACCTAGTTTAAGCTAAGAACCCAGTTTTTTTCCAACCCTGACACTAACCTTATTTTACTCACTCATTTAAAAAGAAAACAAAAAATAAACCCTTACAATGTTGCAAATACACAAAGACAATCAAAACTTCAACTTATTATAATACATACAGTTATTTAAAATTAAAGATATGAGAGATTAAAAAAATGTGATCATGTCATAAATCTTGAAAAAAGTAATTTATCTTAGTCGGGCGTAGCGGTAAAGTTGAAAACAAATTTCGGAAGGGGACATGATTAGTTTTTAAACTTGCATTATTTATGTGTAATGATATACTATTTTAATTTCTGAAGCTTTTATGTAAGGTAAATGCAGGATTCTTTACTTACAACATTTCGTGTATGTTACCATGACTCTCAGTTATCAATATCGAGTTGGATTGACAGAGTTTTGCCAAGATGGAGAAAACCCCTCTCAGTAAAAATACTTCTTTGCCGTAGTGGTAAAAATGACTAGTTTTATTTACGAGGAAGTAATTTAATTTTCACTTCAAAGTGTTTTTTATAAAGTTTGTAGTATATTTCATTTTTCTATAATTGCTTTGAAACATAATTTCCAATCTATTTAGTTTTATTTCAATAATCATTTTTAAAATTTAAATTATCAGAAAGAATGATTTATTATTAAGGAAATTTCTAATTAATTTCTGATTTTAGTCGCATTTGTAGTATGTACAAAATCATATTAGTTTTAGTATGCTTTTTGAAATCCTGCCAATTTTCCTAGTTGTCATTTTTTACCAGGTTTTTTCCAGTGTTTGCCACTATCTCGGCAAAATGCCAAACTCAACTTTGGAGAAAGAAATTATCAATGTATATAGAATCGTAAATAAACATCAATTCAGCTTACTCACCACATACTGTTTTGCTTTTGGAAAATTTTTTTGAGCAATCACGATTGCTAATTGATTTCATTTGACCATCCTTGATGTCCGGTTCCTTTTTCAACCCCATCGTCCTCTGCAGGCGCAGCTAATCCGGTCCCTGAGCACTGTCCCCCCCCCCCCCCGGGTAGCCGCTTCTCGTGGTCGGTGGCATCCATATCCTACACATACGCACGCTCATACACACATGCGCCTTTACACACATACATGCCAACGTGCATTCACGCAGGTCTACACACACACAAGCATACACATACACAACTAAACACACGTAACCGTCTCAGGCTTGGGGGGACAGGAGCCATTTCTAGACACAATAACTCCAATCACTAGGGTCCTGTCGTAGCTCGTGATTGGGAAAAACTTTATTTGAATTCAAAATTTCAGAATTCAAATAATTTTTTCCCCCATTTGTTTTAAATTTAGCTCTTAATTATCCGACTGCTCGTGCGTGACGCAAAGGAGGGTAATGTGTTTATCAGTCTATATATGTATGTCTGTTCCTATGTGACGTTCTAGGGGCTAGACGCCTTGGTCAATTTTGGTAATTCCTACGTCAAACGATTTGTCTTAACATTGGGAGTGTCACTAAACACATGACAGTAATGAAAATTCACCATATCAACAACCAGTTGCCATATTTTGTCATTTCCGGAACTACCTACATACTGTCGCAGACTACCTGCGTGCGACAAATGCAGGTAGTTTTCGCTGCCTGAATTTTTTTGTTTACCAAGTCTACTAATTGGGATCTCAGTGGCCGAGTGATCTAAGCCATTGCTTCTCCCACTTGAGGCGGTGGGCCAAGACACCCTCACTCCGGATGTACTTTCCCCTCTTTCTGATGAAAATTCTTTCATGTGTTCTTTATTTGTATTCTGTACTGTGATAAAAAGTATTATGCGTAATGAAGGCAAGACACTCAGATTGTATTCCTCATCAAAATAAACCCGTGCAATAAGCACCAAAAGAAAGAAAGTCTACTAATTCGATTTTCATCTCTAAGATGTTGCATTTGTTTTTGTCGTGATTCAAGGGACTGAGTTTCAGGACAAATACTCAACAGGCTTTTTTAGTTTTGCGAGAAAGATTTGATTGACGACATTTCCGATTTTGGGTCATCATGAGTTATACAGGCAGTTTATATAGCTGTGCTGTGGTTGACTTAAGTTAGCGCATTTTTGCCGAAAGACAAGCACATGTAGCTTTAAGCGGAGTTAAGTCCCTAGAGGGACTAATTATCAGTAGTTTAGACCACCGCAATTTATTTAATAGACCTCACGATACAAACAAACTCTCTCAATGAAATGACAAGATTGCGAAATGTACCGTATCATAATAACTAAGTCAATGAAAATTAACTAAAAAGTGTCAAAAAATAAATAAATAAATAAATAAAAATAAATAAAAACAAAAAACCCGACTGTGTAAAAACCGAAAAAACTAGAAAGAAAAATGTATAAAGCCAGTAGTTTAGAATATTATTAAGTACTGCTGAATAACTACATTTAAATAGTTTAATAACCATACATAGATAAGACAAATCATAAATTCAAAAGCAGAGTAGAAGGATCAAGAGTCTGGGCCCATTCCTTTCTGATTCAAGGAAGCCCGTAAAATTCGAATAAGCCCCGACTGTTGATCCTTCTATTCTGCTTTCAAATTTATGATTTGTCTCATTTGTGTACGGTTATAAAACTATTTCAACGGTGTAGTTATTCAGTAATACTTAATAACATTCGAAACTACTGGGCTTATACATTTTTCTTTTTAGTTTTTTCGGTTTTTATGCAGTCGGGTTTTTTGTTTTAATTTAATAATTTTTTATTGTTAATTTTATCTTAAGAAGATAAACCTAGCATATTATACGACTATGTATTTACATTTCACAAAATAGGTTTTTTTTGAATGACACATAGCAGGACCCTAAGCAGTTGCCTGCATTGCCTAGCCTGATGCCGCTCTTGATTAACAGCGTATTTGAGACGTTTTGAAAAAGAAAGTTCGCATCACCATATAAAAGAAAGTACAATAATTGGAAATAATTGTTTGCAGTCCAATGTTGACCGGAATTAGGATCATTGTCAACAGACGTGCGGCTATTTAAAACACTTTTACTTGCATGTACTAGGTCTCACAAGACGGTTTATGAACTCATGCCCTTCAAGAGAGATACATTCTGTTTTTGATGCACTGTGAAGGACAATTTACAGCACCGGGAAGGAAGTTGCATCCAGGACGGGAATCAATCTCACTGCCTGGGGATACAAACTTTTAATTTTGCCACTTGTTACTTTTGCTTCTCACTGTTTCAATTGGTGTTCTGGTATTTGCAGGGGCCGACTGGGTTCCTTGAGGGTGTCAACCTTGACTCTCAAGGGTGTACTGGTTCGAAGGCGTAAAACAAAGTGGGAGCACACAAGTTTTGAGGTCGGGGAAACAAAAGGTGCACAGGTTTAAGGGCGCAAAAAAAGGGGGGGGTGCACAGGTCAATAAACCACTTAGTTTTCTTTTTTTTTTTCGTTATAAAAATTGAAAAGACTAATGATGGTATGCTTTTAAAGATTAATTGTAGTTTAAGTTGCATTGCTCTTAAAAGTATTTGCAGCAATAAATTGGAGGAAGAATTATGAAAATATAGAATTTTAACATTTACCTAGGAATGTGTACCTCCAGTGTCAGCATTAATGTATTTTCTTAAACATTTTGCTGCATCGGCTGGTTTTGGAGACGTATAAATTAAAACTGACTTTCAATATAATGTAACTTGGATTCGCGTGCAGGAAATAATTGAAACAGTTGTCAAAGTAGAATAATGACCCGAAAACAATGCTCCGAAACAGCCTATTGACCAGGGTACCCCTAGACAAACTCGAAGCAGAGTGTTGAATGCCAAAACTACAACTAGAAATAATCTACCACACCTGGATGACCCTAACATGTTTGATGATAGCCCGGCCCCTGAGATAGACGATTCAACAGAAGTGAACAGTACACCAGAAATGGACAATTCACCTGAGTGAATACTTTTTTCTTTTCAGATGACATTGTTACATGTAAGTCAAGGGGCATCTGAATCCAGAAATGATCTACAGCTCCCTCAGATGCACTATGCAAAGTAAAGACAGACAAGTATTTGAATTTTATCGCAGAACCCAAGTAAAAACAGCACCTGCATTATATCTTTTTGATCGCAAATGGACACAGCTACGGCATGAACTAAATGCTGAACACCAAGTTATAAGAAACAATTTCAAATTACAGAAATCATTAAAGGATCAAGAAGTGTTTTCCTGGAAATTTAATTTTTTTAACTTCAATGTTCCAAAATAAACGCAGCGGCTTACCGCAAAGCAAATGTATACATACCTTGTCTTATTTCTTGTCTTCTTTCAAAATAACGAATTGTTGATTGTAAAGAGCTTGTAGATAGTTAGGAGACCTGAAAACCGACAGAAAAGAAAGCTAGATAAATATCTAGGCAATCTACATTCCACCGGTCATCGCAGAGGCGTAGGAAGTATATAAACGTAGGGGGAGCTGGGGCTCATGATAGGGATTCAAGGGACAGTAGCAGTAGCGCCATCTGATTTTTTTTTTTTTTTGGCGGGAAAGGGGGGAGCACTTGAAAAAATTTTCTTATTTGAAATGATTGTCGATCCTTTCGTCTTCCTCCCTTTGTCCCAGTTATGTTTTCAATCATATCTAATATATAAATTGAGGCAGTGAGAAACAAAGGGATGTAAGTTGACATCTTCAAGTTTTGAGTAAAACGCGTTTAAAGATAACGTCTCAGGTAAGCCTTCATTAATATTTTTTCTAAATCATGCTGTACAGCAGCACCAACCAGCGCTACTAGTATTATCTCTCACCCCAAGACAGAGGAAAGGTTCCTCTACTATTTGTACTGGTTATCTCCAAATTTTTAATTTTGCTACTTACATCCTCTTGCTTCTCACCGCCTCAATAGTATATGGAGAGAATGAGGTGATAAAACTTCTGGTTTTTTTGGAAGGCGGTCGGTCAGTTCTCGAAGATGAGCACATATCAATGGGGGGTCCTGGGGCTTCAGCCCCGGAAAATTTCCGAAATCTTAGTTCTAAAAACGTAGTTTAGACGGTCTTTGGTAATGTTAAGGAGAGAAAATGTTCGAATGCTCTCCCTGGATATTTTTCGGAATTTATGTCTTTAAAGCGCGAATTCAGACCATATTTATGACGTTAGGGAAAATGATATGACTCAAGGATTGTCTTCGATCGATTTACATCTCTTTCCCAATATTTCAAAATTGAAGTTCCAAAAACGCAATTGAAGACAGTCTTCAATAATATCAGGGAAAGGGGGAGGTTCTATGGCTCTCTGGAATTTTTTAGAAATTGAAGTCTTAGAGAGCGTTTCTCAATGAGGTTATTGAAAAAGATTCCTTTCCCTTGAAGTTTTAGAAATTGTAGTTTTAAAAACTGATTTTTCATCCTTCTTTTTTGATATCAGAGAGGAGTTTCGGGTGTCGCTCTCCGAAAATTATTCGAGATAGATCATATTTGTTAATGTTAGAGGCATAGCAATGTTTTGAAATTGAACGGAATATTATATAATCTACCATATTGTGGAGGGCAAGGTGTTCAGTCATGGGTTCTCTTCCGGGAATTTTCAGGAAATCGCTCTCTATAAACGAACATTGCAACGCTTTTTAATAATTTAGGAGGTAAGGGAGGGCTTTTGCAGCGTGGCATTTAGAAGACTTTCTTTTATGAGAACTAGAAACAGAGGAGAAGAGAAACAGTGCGCCTGAAATGTGTTTAAACAAAACGTTCGTTGTATAGTTCAGATAAATGTTAGTAAAAGTGCTTCAGAGAAAGTATGAAATATTGTTGGTGCTTTTTTCTAAGAATAATAAGTGAAAAGGAACATTTTTAATCGTGAAAATGGATATGAAAAAGTTTCCCAGAACCTCAAACAGTTTGAGGGGTGCTCGAGTGCTCTCTTCCACATACATTTTTTAGCATGAAAACATATCTGTGACAAAAAAAAAACCGCTTAATTTTGAGAACACAAAAAAAAGAAGAATAAATGTAACTTCATAAAGTCTAAATGTTAAAAAAAAAAAAAAAAATTGTTTTCAATATACTCGCACCGCATCGTAACAGTGTTTACAATTATTAATTTTTTTTTTTTCATAAATATTCTAATGGAGATTTTACCGATTTTGATTAGTGAGAATTTTTGTTTCTGTGTCGTAGTACCTTAGAATTCTTTAAATTATATTTATCTTTGCAAATTTTTAACTTCATGAAAAAATCAATCCCTCACGGTTTAAATATAACAAAATAATGGATAAAAAGGTTTTTTTTTAGTTTCTACCGTGGGAGAGTTCTGGAAATTGTGCGTGTGTGTGTGTGTGTGTGTGTGTGTGTGTTTTTTTTTTTTTTTTTTTTTTTTTTTTTTTTTTTTTTTATCACAGCAATGATATGTATCCGCAAGAGTAATTTCTGGGTATGTTGCTGATTTAGGTTGTTTCTTCTGACAATATTTTCAATCAAAAATAATAAATATAATTTTTATAGAATTTTAAAAATTTGTTCGAAGAATATGTGTATCAGGTTTTTAGTCTATGTCCCCTGACAGAAGATCACTTTTGGTTTCGATAGACCATCGAATAATGATATTTTCGCAATCTGATCGTATCTTTTGATCGAAACGTGTAATTTAACACCCGAAACATAAGATCATAATCCCCCCCCCCCCCCCCGACCAAAGATTTTTCTTTGGTCGGGGCTGAACTTTTTACGAAGAAATGAAAAAAATAAAAGACTTTTCTTCCTCAGCATTGGTTTTTTTTTCTTTCTTTATTTCTTTTTTTTTTTTTTTTTTTGATAATTGCAATAAACAAAAATATTATATGACCACTCAGTATTTTAATAGTATTTTAATTTAACTTTCGTTTCATATTTTGCAAGCTTGTTTTAATCAACGAATTTAAAAGGATTCGCCGGAGATTCTTTAGATAGCGTCCGGAAGGTCAGATTATTTAAAATGAGATAAGTCTCTGTAAAGCTAAAACTGAGTAAGTTGTTTACCTTAGAAACCTTCTTTTTGATACGTGTCTGGAGCACCTTCATATTTAAATACAAAACTGGCTCACGATTATCTCTTTTTAGTGAAAGTGTGAGATACAAATGGCATGCAAAACTAAGAACATAAACTGAGCTACAGTGTAATGTGTAATACACTTGCGAAAGACGAGCTCAAAGTGGAGAGGGCGCAAAACACCCCTATGTAGATAACTTGTCTTTAAACTTTTCTTTTTCTTTCGGGAATCGAGAGGTTTGAAAAGAGGGAAACCCAAATGTACTGACCGTACTGACCACTCCATCTCTCGCTTTTCTTTGTTGGTTATTATGTGGAAATTTCTAAAAAAAGGTAGAACTCATTTTTGAAATCAGGTTTGAGGTAGACAATGTCTGAAAAAGGCTATACAGTTAGAATTTTTCCGTGGGAGCTGAGCCGGTCTGAAATATTATAGAGGGAGCTCAAGCTCCCCCAGCTCCCCCGCTTCCGACGCCTATGGGTCATCGGGATATCTCCCTTTATTTCGCATTCTCAAAGCATTGTATACACTGGTCCACAGGACTTTATACTATAAAAACATAAGTATAAACGGAAGACGACGAAAAAACAACATTCTGAAAGATCAACGACATAAGTATAAACATATAAACAGTTAAATGTTCCAGAAAACCCAAAAAAACTCCATCAGATAGGATACCAGTCCCAGTCATCACCACACTGTCCTCCGTGCATCGAGTATCCATCTAAAAGATCAGATTCATTTTTACAAATGAATGAGTAGATATTCTTGGTCATGTGGTTAGTGCATCGGAAATAAATCCCTAGAACATCTTTTGTTGGACTCGGGTTCGATTCCCGGGAATGACATATTTATATTTACCTCTTGTACTGACACTACTTGCCTAAGGCTAGGTGAGGTGAGGCTTTTATAATGATAAGCTTGAGGTAGGTAAGCCTTTTACTGGCGATTTTGTTCCGTTAATTTTTTTTTTTTAGATCAGTTAAATTTTTTCGGATCTTTTTTTTTTTTTTTTGTCTCTTATGTATGTTTAATTATCACTATTATAACAATTAATTAATATTATTAGTTGTTTCATTACAAATATTTAATATTTACTTTTAATATGTTAATATATAAATCTTTCAAAATTTACTTTGTGACCCCCCGCCCTGTCAAATTTATATCGATGATCCGCCACTGTATATATTAAATATATATGTTCAAATATACTATATTTGAACACCAAGAGATTTACTCTTACAAGTAAACCCCTGAATAATTACTTCATTATAAATAGGTAACTTTTATGCAGGTAGCGATTTCAATCTCCATTTAAAGATAGGCATTTTTTGGCATGATTCTCAAACATACGATTTTGCATGAGATTAAGATAAGAAAACTGCCCTTTAAAAGAAGCTGAAACCTTGTCTTTGGTGTATACGTAAAATTTTTTATAAATATACATAATTATATAAATAAAAATAGTATATGTAAGTTCTGTTGAATAAAGAAACAAAATATACCACGAATTTACTTCCAACTTCGTCGACAGAGTCAACATTTCTTGATTTCTTCACGTTCTCGTTCACGGGAAACGAATGCAATATTATTAAGAGTCGCGAATATTCTCACTTGGCAGAGTTGCAGTGCAACCCTTGAACGGGTTTTCCAGCTGCCGGGAAAAGCACTACAGGCGTAGCCCAAATGCTGTTTGGCGACCGCGCGTTACTCAGATGCCTGCATTTTGGAAAGACGCGTAACCAGTAGCACTGTAAAATCAGTTTCAAATCATCCCTTTTGTTTGTTGATTATCATTCCTAGTCTTCTTAGCTTCAGTAAAAATCATTCTAGTTAAGTAGATTTATTTTGTACTTTTCTCTCGATCACATTGTCAAAACGAAAATCCCATAATGTTGCGATCAAGTTGAATTGCCGAAGAATATAAAGATGTATGGTTGGCGTAAAAATGTAATTACTGTTAATTTTTTAATCATTAACTTTCAGTTAATCCGATACTAGTATAAATTATAAAATGGGTTTCATACACGAAAATTAGCTTTTATTTTAATGTTTTAGGACACTTTTATGATAAAATAAGATCGTTTCCATATATCGAAATTTCTATATATCGAATATTTTCCGGCAATGTTCTATTTCGATATATGGAGGTTCGACTATATTTTTCTCCAACGCCAGAGCACAAAGGCGCTCAAAAGACATTAGCACGACGGCGCGATCAGGCTTGGCGCGGCCCTGCCTTCATCATCTCTGTTTCTAGTTCTGTTCTCTACTATACTAGCTTGCAAGTTAACTTGTCAGTGACGTCATTACGCGCGGAGAAAAAACACTGAGTGAAAAGACCGCCTGTAGGTTTGTAAGGAGGATCTCCGATAAGACACCGCACTCGCAGTTGCCTGCTTGGCGAATTAATCCGCTTTGGCATACTTCAACGAGAGTAGAGCACTTGAGCAAAATCGCGCCAAACGCAGAATATCCGGAGATCGCCAACTGTTTGTGAGCTCTGATTGGCTGGTTCGTTCAGTTGCAAATGAATGTATGGATCCGCGCTGCACCGCTCTTAAAATTGAAAATATTTGACGATTCACAGAAATTATGACAAAAAAATGTCCCTTTTACTTCGGTTAACCTAACTAATCCGATTTCTAAAGCAAAGTGCGTAATTTCCCCCCGATTATCTGGCAAAGCGCAAGGAACTATTTCCTTCACTTGGCCGCAGCTCATTTCTCCATAGCCACGAAAACTTGTAATAGAGTATAGCCCTTCTTTTCCAAACTCACTCCTTACGGGAGTGGATCGTTCCATTTCCCTTACAGGTGGGGAAGGTAGAGATATTCGCTGCTCTCGAAGCAAACTAATGCGCATGCTCAGAAACTTTGCGCTGAAGAGCGGGGGAATTGTTTCTTTTATATTCTGTGGTTACGATTTTATTTACAGCGTGCTATTTTGCCATGTGTGACCATTTTAAAACAAAAAGGCCGTTTTCAGGGCCAACTTCAATTAATTTGGATGACGACTCGGAACGGATTTTGGATAATGAATTAATGGATACGGATCAAATATTGACTTCAGACAATAATGTTGACGACTCGGAGCGGATTTTGGATGATGAAAGTGAACTGAAACATTAAGGTTATGACAGTAAATTACTGCACCTAAGCCAGGGCTAAGGCAGAACCTCATGCAATATAACATATATTTGCATTAAGTTGATGATTAATGATGCAGAATGCTTACTTTAAAAGGAACTAAGATAGCATCTTTAGTTAAACATTTGATTGTGTATAAAATAATTTGGATGAACTTTAGTGATGAAAACGTTTTGTGCAGTTATTCATTAAAAAAAAAGAATAAAAAATTGAATCTTAAATTTAGATAAATTCAATCAATAATATCTTTAATTATATATTCTAGTAGATTCTGTGTCATGATTAATCAAAGACAATTGATCAATCGTTTAAAATACAGCTAATACAAAAACAAATCAAAATTTTCATAAAATTCTTAAACTCAATGTGTACTATAATCAAGTATTCATAAGTCTTGCTAAAAAATTCAAAAAATGAACCGAGTACAGATTTAATAATTTTCAGTAAGCAAAATATACAGTTCATTTTTTGCTCTTTTTTTTTTTTTTTTTTGTTTGTTTGTTTTGCTAAAAAATTAATTAAGTAGAGAAGAAAGTGATTTTATAATAATAATGACTCAAAAGTACAATTAGAACAAAAGAAATGTAACTCGTAGGCAGGGCGCCCCAAACTTAAATTTGGGAGGGCAGAAATTCTTAATTTGCGGAACAGAATTCCAACTTGTGCCAAATGATAAAATACGGTTATACACATATCGATCTTATAAAAACGGATATTCTGACATTGGAAATCAATCTTGCAAAGATGTCGCCAAATCGTCGTTAGAGAATATTTGCCGAATAAGGAAAATTTTCCAGGAGTGAAGTAGTACCTCAGCTTGTAGAAAAATTTTATTTTAAAATATAAAAAACTTGAAAATCATTATTGCTGTTTCAATTTGAAACCAGTAGATGGCGCCACTATTTTAAATTCAGAAAGAAATATTCTTCCTTTCCCCACCTGCAATAGTAATGGAACGATCCACTTCCATAGGGAGTGAGTTTGGAAATGAGGGGCTAGTCTGTTCTCTAGAAGATTTTTAAATATATATGCAAAATAAATCGTCAAATTTGTCATTTGCATTGAGCTCTCATGCACAGGTGTTATTTCTTAATCCTCTCCGCTCTTTCATTGGCGAGAGCGGATCATTTTTAAATAACATTTCATGGAGGGACTGTAAAATCAATCAGAAATGGCATTTATAATACTTATAAGCAGTTTGCTACCCTCAGCACTGGTAGTTTAAATCCTGGCGCGTTTGTCTTGTGCCGATCGACGGAGAAAAAGTGAGGTCAGATCTGACGAAAATCCAGATGGCGCTGCGCTCGAGGAGTACGATATGCTTCTCAATCAGACTCGATTTAAATCGGCGATTGCATGCTGATTTCGCAGTTTAAAAACCCCGTTTTTAGGATTGAACATATTTCTGCGCAAAGGACAAATTCTGTTATAGGTGCTATATTTGTTACATGGATGTTCATTTATTTTTTGAAGCATATAAAATACCTAAATGCTAATATATCTTCAATGAAAATAGTAGACTATAGGGAGCCATTCATTAATTACGTAAGGGCCCCGAGGGGGAGGGGGAGTCAAACTCATTCTTACGTAATATTTGGCAAATCGGATTTCACATTAGAAATCGCGCGGTCAAGTGATTTGGAAGAGGTTATGTCCCATTTGCGGTCTGGAAGGTGAGAAACGTGTTAGGATAAGATGTTTTTTTTAATTTGTTTTACAAAGAATGAATAATGTAAAATATAATTAAAGAGTCGCACTGTGTATGGCATGTTTTATTTTTAATTAATATTACATTTTAAAAAAATGTCGAAAAACATTCAGTTTAAATTCTAACTTTTCAGTAATTATTTCTTTACGCAAAAGGTTTGATTTAATAATGTGAATTTAATAACTATTCCACTGATGTAACGATTCCAAGATTTGTTATTTTATCATTTTAAAAAGCGAAATGGAATCTTACGTACGAAAAGGGGGGGGGGGGGATCTTACGTACCTTTACATGGGGGAGGGGGGTCAAAAATTGCCAAAATCATCCTTACGTAATTAATCAATGGCCCCTAACTATTCAATAACTGCGCGTCTCTTATTACTCTACTAAAATAAAGCTGAAAGTCTCTCGTCTGGATCTCTATGACGCGCATAGCGCCTAGACCGTTCGGCCGATTTTCATGAAATTTGGTATAAAGTTAGTTTGTAGCATGAGGGTGTGCACCTTCAAGCGATTTTTCAAAAATTCGATTTTTTTCTTTTTTTATTCCAATTTTAAGAACATTTTCCCGAGCAAAATTATCATAAGGTGGACGAGTAAATTACCAAGTTATCATAACGTGGAACCGTAACATGGGCAAGTCAATTGGCGAGAAATTCACCATATATTTTTGTAAATATACAGGCGAACCAACAGGCCTTTTAATTTTCTACTACGGGCAAAGCCGTGCGGGTACCAATAGTTGTTAATATAAAGAATATGACATTATTAGAAGGGATGGAAATAAGTAGAACTCTAAAAGTTTAATTATACGCACAAAATTAAATGCTATGCGCACAGAACAAAGTTAGACATCGTGAACAAAATCAGAAAGGATTCAAAAATAATCATGAACTTCAGTGGCCCTTTAAATCATTCGTGTATTTTCAATGAGCGGGGGGCTCCCAATAGTCTGGAACACATACGTAAAAATATTTTAACCTTCCTCCCCTCCCCCATAATTTATTCAGCTAGATGTATATCTCTTTCAACTACTCGTAACAAAAAAAGAACAAGCAAAGATATAAACAAGAGCAATTGAGACCTTATAAAGCATATGCGCAGAGCAGAGATTCACTGTCTGTTTACATTAAAAAATCTATCCTATTGAGAGGCCCAAATAAGAAACTGACGCCTGTACATGAAGGTCAAATACCATGTGACTCGAATATGATAAAAGTTATAGCCATTTAGCGCCATCTATTATCGTTTAAATATTCAATTCAATCATTCCATTTCGAGAAAGCATTAAGACGTTGGGACGTCAGCGTCGATCAGAGCGCGTAGCAGGGAAGTGCCTCTGGGCTGATAAGAGAAGAATCGTTGCGTCGCACCCGTGAGACGCTGGGTGCGAACGGGTTAAATTTTAGGAACGCAGTTAAACATTTCTGAATGAACTGATGATTAGATTACAATATGTGTAGTTAGCAACAATAAATATTAATTCTGTTTCATATAAAAATGCATGTCTTTACATTTTCATAATTTCTCATACTAACGGTTACTACGAAAAGCAGCTAATACGAAAAAACTTATGAATTCTTGGCATTTCGTTTCAACCGAGTTAAACTTACTTGAAGTTTCGATTGCTGGATATTTCATCCATTTCCAACCATCATACATTCACGCAAAATGTTGAAATAGAGTGCAGGGTCCGCGCTAAGCATTCACCACCGTGCCAAATGCTGTAAAAACTTAAATTCAGAGAAGCACTCTCTGATTCGGCAAAAGCATTGGGAAAAGGAAATTCTTCAAAAATTCTATCATCAAAATTAAGTCATACGATTATTGAAAAATTCAGTTAGGGAAAATAAACCCCGCCAAACAAGTGCAAGAGTGTATGCTGCTTCTTTAAAACATAAGTACAAGTTTTGGCACTTTTACACTTTCTAAAATCATCTTTTGTCCTCTGATTTGTTACTATTAGTCTTTGGCAAAGAATTTTGAAATTTGTGGCTACAATTTGAAATCTCTATCAAGGGCCCTGGAAAGAGCAAAATGTTTTTCTCTTGTCCAGCAATCATAGCAAATTAAAATCAATTCGTTAAATAAATCTTAATATGGCATGTGCATTGTGCATGTGAGTGCGGTTTGGTTAAATTACCGCACTTCCAATATCTTATAGCTCTTTTCCACAAAATTACCAAGACAAAGATTTTCTCCACTGAATGAAAAATTGTTCTCCTTCTTGTGAGCAAAAGTGTACATTAAGTTAAATTAATTAAGAAAAAAATGTGGTTAAGTTGCCGCGAAGTAAGCGGCAGTGCCTTAACCGTATGTGTGTTAGGCCCAGAGGCCGTTCCGTCCTTGTCAAGGGGAGTGCTAACCTTCTCTCCTTTCATATAACACAATTAGTGCTTATCTTGGTATGACTATATATACTGTTTCAGTCCCATCAAAACTAAAAACTGGTAGTTAGAATTAAAGATGCTAATTTCAGTTATTAATAAGAAAAAAGAAGGAAAATTGCTTCAAAAAGATCAGGTTTGAATAATTTATAGCTTCAGTTTTCTTAAATGCAGTATTTTACCTGATTTTTTGGGGAGATGAATAATTCTTTTTTCTTGAATTAGGTACGTTATTTAAGTTTTGGATTATAGAAGAATTTTTTTTTCTTGGTATAGTGAGAAAATAAGAAGCAATATTTTGCAATAGTGCATTACGGGGAGAGATATTTGAAACCAAACCTCTCCCAGAGCTCTTCAACTCATATAGCCAATCCTATTATGGTAGTTTATACAAATATGCGAGTAGTTATAACCAAAAATCTCACTAAGAAGGTAGTTTCTGCTTATGCTACTGATACTTTTCACAATAAATACTTCCATTCAATCAAACAACTCTTTTTTTTTTAAATTCAAACTCTAATTTTCTTTCGAGTACAGAATTTATATAATATTTAAATTGGGAGATAGCATTGTTAAAGCTTTATGCATTGAGTTACTCAAAAAGTTTTCTGTCAATTAAAATTTGAAAGTGATAGTGCCAATGATCAAGGAGCACTTTAATTTGAATTTATTTCTTAATTTTGATGAAAAAAAGGATGGATTGGCTACAATGAATCTCCGAACTAATTTTAACTTTTATGGCCATAGATGGCAGCACACTACACTATCTCCTGAATGAGATTTAAAAAAAAATTCCCGTCCTAGTTTTTCGAAGCCGTGATTTTTCACATAAGATTAAACTAGAAAACCAGTACTAGATTTTAAGGTAGAATAGGCACAGAGGGCACATGCCCGATGCTAAAACGTAAAATCATATTAAATATCCCATTAAGTAATTTTTTTAATTTGTCCATATCACATGACAGCTATTTCGGCGAAATATCAATTGTTTCCAAGTAAAAAATATAGAACATCATTAATCATAAAAGTATAAATAAAAGATTTTAAAATAAAATATTTACAGGTGTATAAATTATCATGGGGGAAGGTAAGTGCTCCATTGAAGTACCTTAGACCGCCTAGCTGAACCAAAAACATTCCGAAGCTGCTTTTTCAATATTTATCAACTGTCAAAAAATGAAAATCTTTGAAAGAGAAGAAAATGCAGCTGGAAAATAAAAGATTTTTCTCTCAACCGTTTGAAAGTGTTTTTCTACTTTCTCTCTCTCTCTCTCTTTTTTTTTTTTTTTTTGAGCAATTATGATTGCTTATTGTTTTTATTTGACCGTCCTTCATATCCGGTTCCTTTTTCAGAATGGACCAGGGGCCTCTGCAGCACCGCCGCACAGTGGAGTATTTGACTGAAAATCCTGGCCAAAAGTCCAAAATTAAAAATTTACCCAATTTTTATAAAAATTTATTCTATGATAGTTGACTAACTGGTGCGTCGATCGGCACCTGTTTTGGAAACCTGAGTCACGTACAATTGCTCATAGCCTCGGTAAAAGATGAGATTTCTCTAAGAATTTTCGCTTTTTTGTCACGTTTCAGCTTAATTATTACGTTTCAATGTAGATTTTTTTGTGGCTTTATAAATGAATGGAATTGACCCAAATCAATTTTACGGGATAAAGAAATGTCAGGGCTTTATGCTAATTATAAATTAAAGTAAATATTTTTATTTTCTTTCTGTAAAAAAAAATAAAAAAAACTTAGTACGAAAGATTTTTAAAGGCTTTTCGCCTTAATTTATGACTAGAGAAAGCTTTTTAAATGAGTGTCGGGCTCGGTCGGGCTGTTTTGAAAGTTACATCGTATTTGGCAAAGTCTCTAGTGCTAATTTCTGCAAAAAAATCTTCCGCCTACAACTGCCCTTTTTTTTAATGATTTTTTTTTATAAAAAAGTGCATAATCCAATCGTTTTGTGACAAGTCATGATTTTAAACTGAAATTACCAACAAAGATTTAATAAATTTGTAAAAAGTTATCAAAAGTACTACTGAATGAAAAAGGCAACATATTTAAGCGCACAAACATCAATAAAATTTCAGACACGAGTTTCAGGGTTACGAGAAACCGCTTCATGAATGTATAAAAGTTTAAGCTATGGAATGAGAATCATTGAATTAGTTTCGAAAATGCTTAGCTTTATGCTTTGTTAAAGGAATTCATTGCACCCCTAAAACATGTGTTTGCGTTTAATTATGTTAATTTTCTCATGTACGTTAATGAGGCAATAAATTTTATAATTTTGTGATCTCGCTAAGAAAATTTTCTCTTCCTTAAAATTGAGAAAGATTTTAAATAAAATAAATAAATATTTATATTTTTTTTCAGATTATCGTTGCAAATAATGTGCCAGGGGAGGGGGGGGGGTCTTTCCCCCCTTATACGTAGTATATTTGTAATTTTCTCCTAACGCTAGCGAACTATCCACATTTAAGATATCTTACCAACTCATTGTGAAATTGAAGTTGTATTAAATTTTAGTTCCAAGTTTTTGTTCACACAATTTTTAGCGGGACACATCACGCTATGTAAAACTAAGGATCGACCCGAGGTACGGCTATATGTACAACATATAAAATTCAAAAACAAAGAGCTTTTGAATATCCATTTTCGAGTGTTTTTACAGTTTTAACTTCCGAGTTCATTTTTCTTTTTTTTTTTTTCTTTTACAATAGAAAAAAGGTTCTTTGTAACCCCGAAACCCTTGTCTTCAATTTCTTTTGTGCATGATTAACTCAGGGTTTTAATGATTGAAACTGAACGAAAAGAATAACATTGATTTTTTTTGTTTCAAATTAGTGTTTTGTAAAGAACACTAGGATTTTTTAACCGTTTTTATTTTTATTTATTTTTTTCTTCTTAATTACACATCTTCGACGAAAATGATGGGGAAAAATAGCCATATCTTCGCATTAAACATGTTTACTTATCACTTGTTAAAGCGTTTTTGGCAAGCAGCCAAGTGCTGCAACCATTTCGGATCGAGTGAAAATTATTCAAAATTTTTATTTCAACTCATTGAAAAAAAATTCATTATAAATCAGTGAAACAACATAACTTCACCGTTTTTGCTTTAAATAAAGATCAGGTGTTTATATTATTTCCTTAAAAAGTTTCAGAGCCATACCATTATTAGAATACCGGATGCAGGAATTTTAGTTCACATTGATTGAATAATTGAAAAAAGTCGAAAAAGTGACCTCTTTTTGTAAATTCCTAGAAATTCGGTTAATTACGTTAAAACTTCAAACAAATCATATTTTCGAAGAAAATTATTTTTCCTATCTTGTGATACATTGGTTTTTTTTCTACGTTCACTAGGATCGTTTTTACGGTCGTAAACATGCAAAAGTCTAGACCGTGGATAAAACATTAAATATTTCATTTTCTAATTCAAATTTTAAAAAACCAAGCTTCAAACTGTAACATCAGACTTTCAGACAACTTGTATACAAAGTTTCGTGTCTTTAAGTGGAATAGCTTCGCCGTACAGTGCACAAACACACAGAAGGGAGTTGCCTTCAGATGAGTGAAAATTTCCAACTAGTTTTGGCCAGGATTTTCAGTCAAATACTCCACTGTGCGCCGCACAGTGGAGTATTTGACTGAAAATCCTGGCCAAAAGTCCAAAATTAAAAATTTACCCGATTTTTATGAAAATTTATTCCATGATAGTTGACTAACTGGTGCATCGATCGGCACCTGTTTTGGAAACTTGAGTCACATACAATTGCTCATAGCCTCAGTGAAAGATGAGATTTCTATAAGAATTTTCGCTTTTTTGTTACGTTTCAGCTTAATTATTACGTTGCAATGTAGATTTTTTTGTTGCTTTCTAAATGAATGGAATTGAACCAAACCAATTTTACGGTATAAAGAAATGTCAGGGCTTAGTACTAATTATAAATCAAAGTAAATATTTTTATTTTCTTTTAGTGAAAAAAATAAAGAAAACTTGGTACGTGAGATTTTTGAAGGCTTTTCGCCTTAATTTATAACTAGAGAAAGCTTTTTAAAAGGGTGTCGGGCTTGGTCGGGCTGTTTTGAAAGTTGCATCGTATTTGGCAAAGTCTCTAGTGCTAATTTCAGCAAAAAAATCTTCCGCCTACAACTGCCCTTTTTTTAAATGATTTTTTTAAAAAAAGTGCATAATCTGATCTTTTTGTGACAAATCATGATTTTAAACTGAATTTACCTACAAAGATTTAATAAATTTGCAAAAAAGTTATCATAAGTACTACTGAATGAAAAGATCGACATATTTGAGCGCACAAACAACAATAAAATTTCAGACACGAGTTTCATGGTTATGAGAAACCGCTTCATCAATGTGTAAAGATGTAAGTTATGGAATGAGAATCATCCAATTAATTTCGAGAACGCTTACCTTTATGCATCGCTAAAGAGATTCACTGCACCCCTAAAACATGTGTTTGCGTTCAGTTATGTTAATTTTCTCATGTACGTTAATGAGTTAATAAATTAAATTATTTTGTGATCTCGCTAAGAAAATTTGCTCTTCCTTAAAATTGAGATAGATTTTAGATAAAATAAATAAATATTTATATTTTTTCAGCTCATTGCTGCAAATAATGTGCCGGGGGAGGGGGTCTTTCCCCCTTATACGTAGCAAAAGGGGGGAAATACCCCCCCTCCACACTTGCTAGCGGAGAGAATTGTAATTGTCTCCTAACGTTCCTACGCTAGTGAGCTATCCATATTTAAGACATTTTACCTACTCATTGTGAAATTAAAGTTATATAAAATTTTAGTTCCAAATTTGTTCGTACAATTTTTAGCGGGACACATCACACGATGTAAAACTAAGAATCGACCCAAGGTACGAGTACAATATATACAATTAAAAAACAAAGAGCTTTTGAATATCCATTTTCGAGTGTTTTTACAGTTATGATATCCTAGTTCATTTATTTATTTATTTATTTTTTCCAATAGAAAAAAGGTTCTTTGTAACCCCGAAATCCTTGTCTTTAATTCTTTTTGTGCATGATTAACTCAGGGTTTTAGTAATTGAAACCAAACGAAAAGAATAAAATTTATTATTTTTTTGGTTTCAAATTAGTGTTTTGTACAGAATACTAGGATTTTTTAACCGCTTTTTGCTCTTTCCCCCCCCCTCGAACAGTGCACTTAATTACATATCTTCAAAGGAAAACAGCAATTCGCATCGAACATGTTTACTTATCACTTGTCTAGGCATTATTGGCAAAGAGCCAACCGTGGCACTCATTTCGGATCGAGTGAAAATTATTGAAAATTTTTATTTCAACTCATTGAAAAAAAATTCATTATAAATCAGTGAAAGAACATAACTTCACCATTTTCGCTGTAAATTAAGGTAAGGTGTTTATATTACTTCCTTAAAAAGTTTCAGAGCCATAACATTATTAGAATATTGGATGCAAGAATTTTAGTTTACATGGATTGAATAATTGAAAAAAGTCGAAAAAGTGACCTCCCTTTGTAAATTCTTAGAAATTCGGTTAATTACGTTAGAACTTCAAACAAACCATAATCTTGAAGAAAATTATTTTTCCTATCTAGTGATGCATTAGGTTTTTTTCTACGTTTACTAGGATCGTTTTTACGGTCGGAAACATGCAAAAGTCTAAACCGTGGATAAAATATTAAATATTTCATTTTTTAATTCAGATTTTAAAAATCGAGTTTCAAATTGTAACATTAGACATTTCAGACAACTTGTATACCAAGTTTCATGTCTATAAGTGGGAGAGCTTCGCCGTACAGCGCACAAATGCACACAAGGATGTCGCCTTCAGAAGGGTGAAAATTTCAAACTAGTTTTGGCCAGGATTTTCAGTCAAATACTCCACTGTGCGCCGTGAGGACGGAGCTGCTCCTCTGGTCCTAGACTTCTCTAGCAGCACTGTCCACCGGATTTTCTTTCTTTCTTTTCTTTTGTTTTCTTTTTTGTTTTCTTTTTTTTTTTTTTTTGTGCAATCACGGATTGCTTATATTACTCTCACTTGACTGCAGTTGACGTGTTGGTCTGATTTTTCAGCGACGAGAATAAGTCAACGCTCTTGCTTTTTGATATGGTTACAAATTGCAAGCTTTTTCTCGTTCATTCTTTTTTTTAATTCACAACTCAGGCAGATTTTACATTTAAAAACGGGGATGAAGAGTTCTTGTGCAAAATCACATTTTTTCAGAAAAAAAAAAAAAAAAAAAACACTTTTAAAGATGAACTTAAATATCCAAGCTTCATCTAAATACAATATTTCCAGATTATTAATTCCTATCATTTAAGATTGATAAGAAATAAAAATATAACGGTTTAGGTTTATGCGTAAATGTAATCATCATATGAAAAGCGTACAGGTGCAAATAAGCTAAAACAACCATACATATCTTAGCTGCCGTATCCTAATTACTGTTTTTTTTTTTTAAATTATTATTTTTTTTAATGAACGTGCGCTACATCATTTAAGCCAGAAAGTTATGACGTGTGCTAATTTCTTCTCCACTCCATTTGTCCATTTGTAGAAGCAAGAAACACAATGAGTAGGGTTCTGTCACAATCGCGAAAAACATAATTTGAATTCAAGACGTCGCAAATTTATTATTTCTTTTTTGAAGTAAAGCATTATATTGCTCATGTATTTATTGAATATTTTCTCAAAAGTTTATTAACTATAATTACAAATGTTTTGTGACTTAATGAAGAATTCTATTTTGTACGCCTTGAAATGTGCATTTGCACACTTTGAAATTTGAATGAAATATGCTTCTTTAATATCCCTTTTCTCGTATCCATGATTTATTTTCCCCCATATATATTTAAAAAAATAGTGTCAATTATTAATTGAACGGTTTATTTCAAAAATCGTCAACCGACTAAACTCTAAAATTGACAAAACGCATCTTTTTTTTTTTTTTTTTTTTTCGTATATAAAAAAATTTCTATTCGGATTACAATGTTTTAAACTGAAAGAGATACATATTTACATATACTTCTTTCAATAAACAATTTGTAATCCTCATTGAATAATTTGAAATGGTAATATAAATGCATTCCTAAAGTTTCGGCGTTTCACCGGTTTTTTAGATAAATGATTCATTTACTATCATCTATGGAATTCCGAAGTAAATTTATGTATTGAAATATTTTGAATCGATTATCAAGTCTATTGCTAAAGTCCATTATTCTTGTGATGAATGAGGATGAAACTGCAGTCTCTGGATGTCATAAACGGGCTGTCGGTGCGCCACATTTATAGTTGGCTTTGCTTTTCGATGTTGCAACCATAGGCGGATTTAGAACTGAGTTTCTGGGGGGGGGGGGGCAGGATTTTTTTTTTTTTTTTTTTTTTTTTTTTTTTTAGCAACATTTTTATTGCCTTCCACTCCTATGTTTTTGTCTGTTTCCTGTGATGCATAAGTCCATGCTTTACTTTTTTGTGTGTCGTTTTCATTAATGTATGTTTTCATGCTGTCCTTTTTGAATTGGCCTTTAGAGAGGGAGCTGGTATCAAGAGAGTGACACAGGGTTCCCTTTTAAGTGGGAAATAGAATATCTTCAATTTTAGGGGGCCGGGGGTTTCTCCCCCGGAGGAAATTTTGTAAAATGGATATAAAATTCTGCATTTTGAAGCCTTATAAAGGTTAATTGGATAGACATAGAAATTCATAACTAGATTATACAGTTGTACAGTATAGTTCAAACTTTGTAAGAAACAGCCATTTTAAGTTTGAAAGAGAAAATAAACTAGATTTCTCATTACAACAACCTTTTTTTAATTATAAGTAATGCAGAAAACGAAAAGGAATAGAGGTAGTGTATCTTTTATTTTCAATGGCTAAACAGATTAACAATATGCAGTAGAAGTAATTGGAGCCTACTTTGCTTAGGATTTTCAAAGTCTTATCTAATTATTTTCAAGGATATAAATAAAATTATTTAACGCACTTCATTTGTACTTTCCAGTCTCTGGTATTTTAGTACTTGATCGTAAATTTTTGCAGTCCTGTTCTAACTTTGGGAGGAATAGCTATTTTAACTTTAAAAGGAAACCATAGATTTCTCATGACAACAACTTTTCTTCAGTTGAAAGTGGGGCAGAAAACGAAAGAAATAGAAGTAGTGTATTTTTTTTCCGTCCTAACAAATAGACAATATGCAGAAGAAGTAAAAGATAAAAGCAATCAATACAAAAGAATTTCCAAAATACAGCATTCATGATTGAATAAATAGCAAGATATGAAACATGTGAGTCACAAAAATTTATTTCAAATAATATGTTACAAACGTGAAAACCATGATTTTTACATTTTTAATACAGGATGTGGCAAGGAGCTGAATTTGACATATGTTGGCATTCCTCCCCCTCTACCATTTGTTAGACATTTTAAAATTTAAGGTTTGTAGCCACACGTTTGCAAATATTCAAAGTTTTCAAGCACTTAAAAATGAAATTAGTTTTTTCAAGCAATTTCCATTTTTTAGGGAACGAATCATGAATTGTGTTTGGGAGTTACGGACCCACTTCACAGCAGGGGCCTAAGCAACAGCTTGTTTATCTTATAGGCAACTTCGACCCTGTTTGTAATTAATTCCCTCTTACCTGTAAATATTTGCTTGATTTTTTTTTTTTTTTTTTTTTTGTAATTTTTACGAAAATTCGTCAGTTTTTACGGTTAAAGGATTTTTACGATTTTACCAATCTTTGTTCGGTTTTTATAGACTTTTATAAAATTTCAGCAAATTTTTCCAAAACTTTTGATGACTCAATTATTTAGATTAGATTTCAATAATGACAAGGACCGACTCACTTAGATGATTATGACTTACCTTAGTTTTTAAACAATATTTATAAAGTAAGTAAAATTGTACTCTCCCTCTAGGTAAAAAGATTCATTTAATCAGAACACTCAGATAACTGAAATTTATTCAGTTTGCGATAGTATTTATTTCCTTTCTCTCTCTATCTTTCTTTTAAAAAAGAGAGAGAAAGAAAAAAAAACAAGTTTTTTAGAATTTCTAAAAGGGCCAATTAATATACTAAGAACATAAATATTATGCACAAATAAATACTTGAAATGTGGACACAAATCATAACAAGTAGATCGTTCTGTTAGCACGAATGGGGGAGGGGAGAGTTTTTCCCTTTTGCTTTAGGGGGGGGGGGTTCTAATTTGTTAAAAGAATCGTCAATTATTATAAGTGTTGCAGCTTAATGTATAGCTCGTTTAGCCTATATTTTCATTCATTTACTTGCCCAAATGGTTTTCAGTCCAAAATAGTGAATTTAGACACATTTTCAGCACCCCAGTGACAGCTGTACTATTTGTATTTGATGTTCGGTTTTTTTTCCTTTTCTTTTCTCTTATCAGAAAAGGACATTTGCTTTTCTCTTCATTTTCATTGAACTATTCAAAAAAGAAAAACTCATGATCTTTTTGTTTTAAGATTTTGGAAGATGTGTTGTTACAGTGAAACCTGTGTAAGTTGACCACTCGCGGTGCAGAACTTTGGCGGGCAACTTAGGTGGTCAACTTATAAAGGGTGGTAATGTTTTTTTTTGTCATTTCTTGCACCATGTATTCATTTTTTGAGTAATTCACCCTTACTCTTTCTGTTCAATTCACTTTCATTGTTTAACATCATTGAAAGTGAAGCAATTATTAAAAATACTATCCAAATAATTTTTTTACTTTTTCCTTGTTTTTAACTATATTAGACACTGTAGTTTTCAGTACGGTTTCAGGAAAGGTAATTCTTGTGCAACTAATTTATTACATTTCTATGACAAAGTTAACATGGCTTTGGACAATAAGAAGCCTGTAGATGTTGTTTACATTGATTTTCAAAAAGCTTTCGATAAGGTACCGCATGTTGCTCTACTTAGCAAATTAGCTGATATAGGAATAGGAGGGAAAACTTTCATTTGGGAAAAAAACTGGCTGACCGGAAGGAAGCAAAGGGTAGTTTTAAGGGGAAATTATTCTAATTGGAGTGAGGTTTTAAGCGGGGTTCCTCAAGGATACGTGTTAGGGTCTGTTTTGTTCATTGTTTTTATGAACGATATTCACAAAAATATTTCTGGGAACATGAGTTGTTTTGCTGATGATGTCAAAGTTATGGGGACTGTAGAAAATGAAGAACAAGCAAATCAGCTGCAAGAGGATCTAGATCATATTACGGAGTGGGCTGATGAATGGGGTATGGCTGTTAATGTTGGGAAATGTCAAGTGCTACATTTAGGGCATGGAAATAAGTGTACCAGTTATTATTTGCAAGGTTCAGTCATTAGTCAGGCAGACAAAGTTACTGATCTGGGGGTCTTAATAAGTCAGGATTTAAAGTTTAGCCAACAGTGCAGCATTGCTAGTAACAAGGTCAATAAGATGCTTGGGTTTATCAATAGATCTATTTCAAACAAATCTAAAGAAGTTCTTCTGCCCTTATATAGAAGTTTGGTAAGACCTCATTTGGAGTATGCTGTTCAGTTTTGGTCTGCTTATCTTAAGTAAGACATTAATGTATTGGAAAGGGTTCAAAGGCGAGCTACAAGGCTAATAAATGGACTTTCTCACTTAGACTATGATTCTAGGCTTAGAAGGCTAAAAATGTACAGTCTTGAGCAAAGAAGAGACCGAGGGGACATGATTCAATTGTTTAAATTTATTAAAATGAAAGATGTTACGGGGCTGAAGTTTAGCACTGAAAACAGGACAAGGGGTCATTGTTTTAAGCTATTTAAATCCCAGGCTAACATGGATATTAGGAAAAATTATTATTATAGCAAGGTAGTGGAACCTTGGAACAGTTTACCGGAAGAGGTGGTAATGAGCAAGGGAGTAGATAGTTTTAAGAGGGCCATTGATCTTCACTGGGGATTGTAAATTGACTAGGACCAGTCTAGCTGGGCCCAGAGCCTGTTGCTGGTTGTCACTTTTGTATTTGTATTTGTATTTGTAGTTTTAGAAATTCCATATGTGCCAGCTAATTTTCTCTGGCTTTCTCCATTTTAAATCAATTTTAATATTTCATACTTTTAATTAATCTCAAGTTCAACTAACTTTCTTTTTGAAGCCTTTTTATGTAAAACTTATAGCACAAGAGCAACAAGCTTGACTCTCCCAGTTCATAAAGGCACAATTAAAATGTCCTATCTCTTAACCCTTGCACCAGACATATATAACTTTACTCATTAGCAGGCCCAGATCTGCGTATCCGCTGTGCGAGGGGCCCGTGTCCTTAAAGGGGCTAACGGCCCTGGAAATTGAAGAAAAAATAGAAAAAAATAGCACTAAGACTTATTTACTTTACAAATAGACACTGATGGCCCCTAGGAAGGGGCCCTACATATTTTGTAGCAGGGGGGCCCAAAATGTATAGATACGGGCCTGCTCTTTGTAGCACAATTCCTGTGTTGCCACAACATATTGCAACTGAAAGAAAAGACTTTGAACTTTTCTACTGACACCTATTTTCATTGAACAGAGTACAAAAAGCTATCTCAAATAGAATAACAAATGAAAAACAAGTTTGGAGAATAAAGAGCAGCGTTAAGCTTTATGCTGCTGGTTTAGTTAGTAAAATGCTGTTCCATCATCAAAGCATTAGAAACATTCTTGGAAAGCTATGAAAAATAATAATAATAAAAAAAATTAAATAAATAATAAAATAAAATAATTTGCTGAAGAAAGTTTAAGAAAATAAACCAAGTGGTCAACTTACAAAGAGTTTTTTACAATGCTCCAACCCAAATTTGGTGTACATTAGTGGTCAAGATAGACAGGTGGTCAAGATAGAGAGGTGGTCAAGTTACAGAGGTTTTCTTGCATTATATGAGATAGGACTAATTCCGTTCCTGACAAAAGCGGTCAATATAGACAGGTGGTCAACTTACAAGGGTGGTCAACTTTACAGGTTTTACTGTACTACATAAAGTCCTCCCAAAACTGGGAAGCATTGCCCCCTATGCCCCCCCCCCTATAAATCCACCCATGCCCTTCTGAACTATTCAAAAAAGAAAAATATATATATATATATATTTAATTTTTGGAAAATGTGTTGTTACTACATAAAGTCCTCCCAAAACTGGGGGGGGGGGCATTGCCCCCTCTGCCCCCCATAAATCCGCCCATGGTTGCAACACCCTCATTCAGAAAATAAGAGGAGCAACTGACTGGCTGAAAAAATCGTAATAGACGTCAATATATACAGAAAATCTCTATTTTCACTTTGAAACATCGGCTTCATTAGGTAGCGGTTAGCAGGTTATCTTAGCCGTTACAACAAATCGACGTTAAATCCCGGTTATCACAAATTTGCCATTTCAACTGCGCTTGCGCACGGACTTAGCTTTTTGGGCTTTCTGTTTTAAGATTTCGTGTTGCTTGTTTATATTTAGGCTGAGCGAGAGTTCAACCAAATTAATGAATGCGTTAGAATATTTTCGTGATATATTATAAGCGATTTCGTGATATATTATATGAAACTACGGATATGAATAACTGATAATCTTAATAGAAAAGTGACACTTCAATATTTATTAGTTTGGAAATATTTATTTATCATAAATGTAAAATACGTTGCGTACTTCAAAAATGATTGGAATATTAGTACAGAAATCCGTCTTTTGCGGATATTTTTCGTTAGGCGTAAATAACTTATTATTATACATTTTTATTTAGGTTGAGGGTTCGGCTTTGTATTAGAAGTGATGCTGCAATTCTAGTACGCTCTTCTGAGGTTAAAAATTTGGTCTTGGAAAGGGACAGACAAATCAGACACCTAATCCATTAATAATTAAGACGCAAAATTCAATCTTTACCGAGGCCTAAAAACTAAATTAAGACGCAAAATTCAATCTTTACTGAGGCCTAAAAACTAAATCAGAGAAAATTTTGTGATTTCTAATTTTTATGTGTTGCCATCTCATATTAATTACCAAACTTAAATGTTTGTAATTAATTTTAGCAAGATTTTTGAAATCAGCTAAGTCCGTGCGCAAGCGCAGTTGAAATGGCAAATTTGTGATAACCGGGATTTAACGTCGAGTGTTATTACAACAGCACACCATGCTATTTGGCCGACTAATTTCTGAATTTTTTGACAGCCGACCTAGATGGCGCGCTCAACAAACGGCTATTGAACCGCACCAGCGGAAGCCAATATTATGTTGCGTCACAGAGTACACGTACTGTGATTACTCTCTGTTTCCTGTGTGTGATATGCAGCGATCATCAAATTTTGAAATTAATTTCAAATTTCATGTTTAGTGAATGCCGTCATTCTTGAGTTTAACTTGAAATTTTCATCTTTCTTGTAATCGTTTCGAACGAAAAGCGTAGAATTGATTTAAAATTCTGCCGAGTTATAATAAAACTTCGATTCTTGTGAACCGGGAAGTAAGAAGTTTTGAAAAATGGAAATTATTTAGAGGAATTTAAAAGTAAGTTTTGATTGTTCACATTTTATCTTTTTTTCCATTTCCATATTTTTCAACAATGCTTTTTACGATTCAATACTTTTTACACTTATGTTTGTCTTCCTTCATCTGTTGACAACAGCCATTCTATTTCTTTTCCAAGCGTTAGGAAACTGTTTCTGTAAAAAGTTTTCTGTATAGTTAAATGCAAGTATTCTGGCTTGAACATAATTATTTGAAATCGGACCTACTTGAAACGATTTAACAAGGTACGAAGCTATTTCTTCTTTATTTGTCAACAATGGCGCAGCCAGAAGATTTTTCTGGGTGGGGTCTGCAAGATCGAAAACTGTTGCTTTCTTTCGCATTCATTTATAATGCGAAAATATTCATTCATCCAAGAGTTTCTATGGATTAGTAATTATTGATTGAAATACTCGCTTAAACATAAAATCAATAATTCCTATTGATATCACTACAACTTTAAACAAAGAAGAAAGTGGGAAACTAAGTGTATTTATCATTTGTTTTACATGAATCTGATATTAATGTATTGGAAAAGATTCAAAGGCTGGCTACAAGGCTAATAAATGGACTTTCACATTTAGACTATGATTCCAGGCTTAGAAGGCTAAAAGTGTACTGTCTTGAGCAAAGAAGAGACCGAGGGGACATGATTCAGTTGCTTAAATTTATTAAAATGAAAGATGTTACGGGCTGAAATTTAGCATTGAAAACAGGGCAAGATGTCATTGTTTTAAGCTATTTAAATCTCAGGCTAGCATGGGTATTAGGAAAAATTATTATTTTAGCAGGGTAGTGGAACCTTGGAACAGCTTACTGGAAGAGGTCGTAATGAGCAAGGGAGTAGATAGTTTTAAGAGGGCCATTGATCTTCACTGGGGATTGTAAATTGACTAGGACCATTCTAGCTGGGCCCAGAGCCTGTTGCTGGTCGTCACTTTTGTATTTATATTCAGTTTTTTTTTTCTGAGAAATCATTTAAAACCTCCTCTTCAAATAGATCAATATCTTTATGCATGTCAAATGTTGCTAATAATGGTTTCGATCTATCAATGAGAATTGGGAAGGAACCTCAGAAAATCCAGTGTTTTAGACTTCTTCTTTCTAAGTTCCCCTTAAAAGAATTAATTCAGCTCTGGAAATGCTGAGTGATGATGATGTCGCGCTGTATTGAAACCATTTTAGCTCTTATATCCTTCCCGTAGGTGTGCTCATCATGAAATATATATTAACAATGACGAGCTGCAATTAAGAAAAAATAAGAACACAAACTTAGAAATGAAAATGAAAAACAAAGAATGTTACAAAAGAACTTATTTAGCCCATTAGGGCCCTAGCCTCCCAATAACAGGCCATTGCCAAAAGTGTAGACTATTCAGCCGACAAAGCGTTGCCTGGTGTGCATCACAAGGAGGGCATCATCCTGAAATATTACTTGCATATTTAAGAATTGGAAAGAAATTTGTGAGTTTGATTGGTTGAAAGGTGTTTCTTTGTTTAGATTTTATTTTCATATTTTTGTCATTAATATCTTTGTTTCCACTAGTTTATTTTTCATACTGATGATTGTCAGCTTGTTTCTTTCGTTTTGGTTTTGCGACTCGGTCTTTCATGATATCCATTTAATGCTTCAAAAGTACAGTTAGTTTATTTTTGGACAGTTTTAAATCAAAAATACTGTTACTTTGTTTTACATTAGAAATGAAATTTACGCTAAATTTATTTCCTCTTGATGTGTGTGTGTAGTCCTATCTCTTCCTATTTTTTCCTACTTTTTTTAAGTGATTTTTTTCTTACTTTGTTTTTTGATTCCTTATTTGCAACTCCCCCCCCCCCCCCCCCCCAAAAAAAAAAAAAAAAAAAACTTCATGGTCTGCACCTAAGATTTACAGCTTTTGGCTTCTCACAAAGGTGATATGGAGGTTTCAATTTGAAGATTTTATTGAAACTTTTGTCTCTAAAGTGGTGCACATATGAGCAAACCAGTGGCTTGTTGAGAAATATTTAGTGAGGTCTCACTAATAGCGCATATGTATGCAATGTATTTTCATGCCTCTACATTAGTGCATTATGGAAGGGGGTTATGATCCTTCTTTCTCCTTCACTCTGCAATACCACTGAATAAAGCTCTCTACTGTTTACATGGACTAATATAAGGGTGGCTTAAGCTCCCTTCTAGATATTAGTACTGCCAATTTTTAAGATCAATTTTGTGCATAAATATCAAAACATATAAACATTAATGAAAGGTTGAAATAGCAAATTTCGTAACTAGAAGTTTTGATATAATTTTTAGGCACTAGCTGTTTAAGGCACTAGCACTGCCAGATACCTTCTGGAGGGTTTTTTTTTAATTGAAAGTACTTTCTGGAGGCTTTTTGTTTCGATGAAAAATATCTTCTATGGGAGTTTTTTTTTTTTTTAAATCACAACAGCCCTTTCATGTACATAAACTGCTGTATTAGAATTTGCATTTATGTTAAAACCAATGGCTCTGGGGTTGTGTTTTAACCCCAAAACGCCCCCTTTGCTGCGCAACTGGTTTAAAGTATGTCACTTGGTTACTTTCTACTGTGGTGACAATGGAAAAATTGCTTAAAGCAGTTGGTGATATATACAGGTATAAGGTACACTCTTGAACTGCGATTCTCAACCTTTCCCCCTTGCGAACCCCTTCCCAACTCAGAAAGAAGTTGGCAAATCCTTTGAGTGTTAGATAATAGGTAACAAGCAAAAAAAAAAAAAAAAAAGCGCACACACACTCACACATGCATTGAAAATAAAATTTGGGAGATTTTTTTTCAGTTTGATAACAAGAACGAAAACATAATTGCAAAACACAGAATTACAAATAATGCTACAAACTAAAATTTTCTAAAAAATGAATGCAAAACAAATTCATTGAAAAATAAACACTGATTATTCTGTGTTGAGCTTCAATTAACTTTGAAAAAAATTTGAAAATGGGATATTTGTAGAACAAAGAGGCACAAAAATTTGGCTGAAATTTTTTTGACGAGGGTACATTAATCTCTATCACTAAATCAGAAGTCAATTAAAGAATGATCTTTAAAATACCTTTCAGTGAACTGTCTCAGATTAACTAAATGAATTTTTTTCTTCCAGTAAAATCAGAAAGATCTTTAAGTCTTCTTGAAAAGGACTACAAGCCTAGCTGTTTGATAAGGATGTATACTGTGCACATTAATCGTTTGATTGCTGAAGAATTTTTTGTAACTATGCTATAAGTGCGGAGTAAAATGCGTATATGAAGAAATAATAAAAACATCTATTTTTCAATATACGCATTTATTCTAATTTTTACACAGAAGGTAATTTTAATGAAACAAATATTTTTAAGCTCACTTACTACAAAAGAAATTTTCTACACAAATTTCATCAATTCCTTATTTACATACAGCTCAAATTAAGTTTCAGGATAAATTCCATTGATTTTTTTTTTTAACTGCATAAATCTCACGTTGCCAAACTTTCAAACGAAAATTTTCAAAAGTAATTAATTTTTTATACTTCCTGTGGTGTTTTTTTGGTTGCTAGCCATTCTTTCTCTATTTCGACAATAAAACTTGGTGTAAATTGGAGTCTATGCAGTGTGAAAATTATAGCAACAAACAACAGCATGATCTCAGTCCTAATACATTTTGGACTCAACACAAGGGAAGAGCAATAGTTCTTCGTCAGACTCAAATGGTAAAAGAACTAAACATAAAAATATTCGAGATGCTCGCATATATGCTTCATGTCATGTTTTCATCAAGTAACGTTTTCTTGCTGAGAGTAGAGTATAGAATGTGCGAGAGGCAAATGATTAAAAAAGGAGCAGAATTTGCTCGAAACCGCTTAAACATGAGACTTCATCAGAAACAGAACATGTTGAAACTTTGCCTTTACAATATTTTTTTCGCAATCCCCCTGAAAACCTCTCACAAACCCCCAGGGTTCGCAAACCACTGGTTGGGAACTGTTGCAATAGAATTTGAAGAAATGAAAGTTGTTGACTGTCCCTCAACTACGAAATTTTTATTTTTCACAGTGATAAATGGATTAAAATGACCAAGAATAAAAAATGCAACTGGTTGCTTTTATCAGAAATACCTTCCGTATTACCCCGCATTATCTGGCGTGCCGGAAAAAGCAAACTTGACCAGCATGCAGGAAAATTCAAATTTTCCGGCATGCCCGATAATTTGAGGTTTAGTTTGCAACGAAACCAAAGTAAATTTCCCCATTCAGTTCCAATCCAAAAGCAAACCGTTAAAACTCTGATTGGTTCATAATTTTGTTAAATAAATTATTTTTGGTTCCTTTTAGAGAGGCAAGTTTAATTTTTATTTATCGAATAGCTATGGTAAATTCTTCAGCACTGGCTTAGGGGCGGTGGTAACTTACTGCTTAAATGTTTGCTTAGTTGTTTTAATTTAATTGTTAGAAAATTATTCATTATTAAATAATATTTTTCTTGTTAAAATAACAAATGACATTATTTGTAAATATTTTATAAAATTAAACTATTTATTAATACTAATAATAAATAGTATTAATTTTTAACTAACTTATATTAATTTTTAAGCTTAACATATATTTTTTATATTACAGTGGAAGACCGTTATAACGCACACCTTGGGACCAGAGCTTTTGCGTTATACAGGTTTTTGCGTTAGATCATTTCACAAATTTTGAAACTAAAATTCAGAATATATCTATATATCAGCACTTCAGAATGAGTTTTATCTGCAATGAGTATTAAAGCACCAATATTACAATTAGTTATTCACAAATAAATATGTTTCACAATCATAATCCTGCACTTCTGCTAGCTTCATGGTTTGCATAACAGCTGCATTTTCAAGAACCATCTGGTATTTTCTGTTTACTATAAGTACTAATTTTCAATTTAAAAGCTTTGAAATAAGATGGAAAGATGAAAAACTTTCAAAATTTAATTTGCCTAACAATTTTTATTTTTGCAAAGCAAAACTGAAGGATTTTTGAAACTTCAAAACCTATTGTTTACTTCTGAAAAGTAGTGCGGTTTATAGAGAATTGTGTTATACAGGTCGGCATTATAACGATCTTCTACTGTATTAATTTTTTTCCTAACCTCAACTTTTCCGGCATGCCAGAAAGGACCAGACAAGTATTACTGAAAATCTGGTGACCCCCGAATTTTGCGGCATGCTGGTTAATGCGGGGTAGTATGGTAATTTTATTCTGCTCTAAAATTATTTTCAGAATTGTAGCTCAATATGTTTTAGGTACTGTGAAACCTGTATAAGTTGACCACTTGCAGTGCGCTACTTTAGTGGTCAACTTAAACAGGTGGTCACTTTACAGAGGTTGATTTATATGATAAGGGCTAATTTCGTGCCTGAAAAAAGCGGTCAACTTCACAGGTTTTACTGTATAAGACTAGCTATACGTCGCCCGGCTTTGCACGGTCCACCTTAAAAGTAAAAGTTATGTACAGTAACGTGTGTTCAACACTCAGGCTTGAATCAAAAAAACAAATAAGTAAAATCAATAAAATTTTGTGGCAGATTGCAGAAAAAAAAAAAAAACATTTTAAATCCTCCGATTACAGGAAAAGCCTTTTTTTTAAAAAAAAGCAAGAATTTTACTTGTTCATGGCAATAAATCTTTCGTCTCAATAATTTTCTTAACTGAATAATACTTTGAATGGAGGAAAACCTTCAAAAATAGGGATTTTATGCCAAAATCTAAGTGTCATAATTAATAGTTTTTAATTAATATGTCTCTCTCTCTCTGTTAATTATTATCGGAAGATTATGTCAAATAGCCAAACATAAAGACGGGAAAATTACAAATCCATTGATACCTGGTTCAATGGTCAGTTTACTGTCGTTCGGGAGAAGAAACTTGGACATACATAGGTATATACGCTCAGTTTTAATTATATAAGATATTTGTCTTTGAATAGGAATGAAAACATGAATCCCTTTCTCATTGGATTGGAATGTTCCTAACTGCCGCTTGTTATTTTGAAACATGTCTAAAAAATAATAAGTAAGAAGGTACCCATGAAACAAATTGACTGATTATTATTAAAGGGGGATTTAAAAATGTGTTCCCTGAATATAGGCTGAGAAACTATTCCTCCTGCAGGCTCAATTAAAGTGGTATGTCTGAAACAGATTATAGCCTATTTTCTCATTATTGTTAATACAATTATGTTCTGTTGTTTGGTATGAATATTCAAATATTTAATTGGTAGACTGTTGGCTATTGGAATTTTTTTAAGTTCAGTATCTACTTTTTCACTATTAATAGCCATTCGATACAGGCCTTTTGTCTTTTTGAAAATTGTAAGACAATCCTTAAGCACAGCCTAGCTGGGCCCAGAGCCTGTTGCTGGTCGTCACATTTGTATTTGTAATTCTGAAGGTAGGGTGGGAAGAAAGGTATTACTGCCTTAATTGTGAATTTTTTGACGAATTTGTAGACCTATTTTAAACTTAGATATTGAGGCAAAGTTCCTATGTAATATACTAAAAGATGTTCTTGTATGCCTGTACATGCCTTTTCAAGATTTGAGAGGTTATGACTATGCGTCAAAAAAGAGGAGGACATTTTGTGAGCTTTAAAAGTTGGTTTTAGATTTACTGCCACATGCAGTGTATATATCTGCTGCACTGCTTACCACAAAAAAAAAAAGAGCTATAAAAATGTCCTTTAAGAGAAGTGGCTAGATCTAATTGAAGCAAGAAATTTTATACCAATTTTAGATTATTTTAACTTGAAAACACCTTGTCACATATTACTGGTTTGTGCAAGTCATATGCACTAGAAAATATGTAAAATGGCATTTTCAAAGTACAAAAATTTAAATATTTCCAGATCTCTTCCCTTCACGGGGAGGGGGGGGGACTCCTAAACCTCAATGAAGTCTTACACACCCTGTAGTTCTTGCAAGTCAGCCACAATGGATGCACCAGTCGAATTAACTGCTGTAAAGCATGTATTTTTTTTTTTTACTTATTCTTTCTTTTCTTTTATTTTTTTCAGAAATACCCTGGTCAGATTTTATCAAGAACAATGCTAGATATTTAGCTGCATGTGGACATTCATCTAAAGAATTTATAATTGAAAGTTAAAAATATAAACTAAGTGAAGTATTCCTTAGTTTTAAGTTTAAGATTTGGGACTATATCTTCACTAAGCCAACCAACAGCAACCAGCGAATTGTGCTTTTGTGGATGCATGCAATATAGGCTGCTACAGGCCATCAAGTGGTGCTACAAATTCTCTTAAATGCTGCCTTCTGAATCAGTGATCCTGCTTGCTTAATGTAAGGTTCATCCTATGAATACTAAGGAAAGCAAGCTTTGCTCCTAATTTGAAGAGTTCATCAGGTGTACCAACAGAAGATACTTTGAAACTTCTCATAGTAAGTGCTTATTTAATGAACCTTAGGTTATTTCTTATTGGTGCCTCATGTCTTTCAATTTGTTACAAGTTATGGAACAGTTAGTTCGTTGATGAAACCAACAATATCAGAATCTGTAATTTTGTTCTGATTCTGAAGCTCTATTTCCCCTGCCTCCAAAATCTGGTTTATGTGCCAATCAAAAGATCAACAAGTAAATACACTTACACAAGATTTTGTCTTTTTGAGTGTGACATTTCAACAAGTTAACTTTTCATCAATATCATTGAAATTAAAATTAATGTTTCTAATCATCTTTACTTCTTTGCACTATAGTTAAAGAGATCATGTGCAACATTTAATTTACTGAACATAAGCTTACTTATTGTGACAAAAAATCGAGTAGTTTTATTGAACTTATAAGGGTCATAAAAATCATCACACTATACTCTGTTAAGTTTTAAAAATACTTTCAATGCAGGAAAATTATCCCGTCTTCCTCTACAATTGACCAAGATGCTTTTTCGTACACACATATATTTTACCTAAATTACATTTTTTTATATCTTTCCTTATTAATCATAAGTTCCTGAAGAATTAGGATTTATTTCTCTCTTTGTATATTTTTTCGACTAGAGATTTCAGTTTGCTTTAATTATTTTTAAAGCAATGTATGGTGATTTGCATGCAAGTTAAGAAAGATTGCAAACTTTTATTTCTCGTGTTTAAAGACTTTTTTTCAAATCTTACTGTCTGCAAAAAAATCAAATAATAAGTACTCTGATTTAGATTTTCGTCTCTATTTGATTTATTCAATTACCATTTGCCTAGTTTTATTATTGAAAATCTGAAATCGCCTGAACCGTTCTTGGCAGATTTTTTGTTCGGTTGTTTAAGTTCTGACAAATCTGGAAATTCATCATACTCAAATAATAGGTTTCTGGGTCAAGGCGTTTTAAAACCTTTAATGGGGGTGATAACCCGGACATAAAGCTCCATCTTTCCCGAACTTAAGAATCCATCTCTTTCAAGTTTTCTCTGTCTTGAACATTCTGCCCTTGCCTATTCCTTTGCAATGGCACGTCATTTGAAAAACAGTGAGAAACAATATTCATGTGAATGCTGTTCTAAAGCATTTTCTACAGCTTTACAATTAAAGACACATGTTCGAGTCCACACTGGTCAAAAACAGTACTCGTGTGAATGTTGCCTGAAGACGTTTTCCAAACCTTCACTCCTGAAGGTACACATGAGAATACATACTGGCGAAAAACCATTTAAATGTGAATCTTGTTCAAAAACATTTTCAACAGCTTCACATGTCAAGAGGCATACAAGAGTTCATACTGGTGAGAAACCTTATACGTGTGAATGTTGCTGGAAGACGTTCTCCAACGCTACGCAGTTAAAGGTGCACTTGAAGGTGCACACTGGTGAGAAACCCTTTAAGTGCGAATCCTGTTCAAAAGCATTTTCAGCAGCTTCAAATTTGAAGGCACATGTGAGGGTTCATACTGGTGAGAAACCATACTCGTGTGAATGTTGTTCGAAGACATTCTCTAACGCTTCTCACTTGAAAAAGCACTCGAGAGTCCACACCGGAGAAAAACTCTATTCTTGTGGTCACTGCTCAAAAGCATTTTCTGATCCTTATCATCTAAAAACTCATTACAGAATACATACTGGTGAGAAACCCTATGCGTGCGATCTCTGTTCCAAGGCATTTTCTCACCGATGTCAGTTAAACAAACATTATGTGATACATACTGGTGGAAAACCTCATACTTGTGATCATTGTTCCAAGGCCTTTTCCGACCCTTTTCAGTTAAAGAGACATTTCAGAGTACATACTGGCGAGAAACCTTATACTTGTGATCGTTGCTCCAAAGCATTTTCCGACCCTTATCAGTTAAAGGTGCATAACAAAATACATACTGGTGAAAAATTTTATTCATGTAACCACTGTTCAAAGTCATTCCTTGGACCTAATCAGTTAAAGAGACATTACAAAGAACATACTGATGGAAAAACTATTCGTTTGAATGTTGTTTAAGGTCATTTCCTCTTCCTTTGAACTTAATAATTTAAAACATCCTGTGATTCAGTACCTAAAAAAAAGCATTTGAAAATCCAAATGAGCAAAAATCCTATGTCATGTGAATAATTTAAAGATATTCTCTAATGCTTCCAACTTAGGCACCCAGCAGCGACCATAACAAAATAAACCTTATTCGAGTAAGCATCGCTCAAATGCATCTTCTCATGATTTCACAACGACTGATAATGTCTTGAAACAGAAGACATTTTCCAGACACTCCGAACTGGGTACATAAAAAAGTTCAACTGCATTTCAAGTCCATGATCCAGTTTGGATGAAGACAAAATTTGGAAGGACAAGCTAATGGTGAAAACTTTGTAAGGGAATAATGGTTCGGCATGTAGACAAGTGCACAAAAGATATACCAATGTGTATCTAGTTCCCTACCTTCACTGCCTATGCAAGATGTATCCAAAGGTACTCTAAATTTTGTACCTCACCAAGTAAAAAAACAGTTTTTCCTTCAGTCATCGATGTTAATGTAGTTAGTCTTCAAACATTGTTACCCCAGCTCTGTGATTCAGGAACATTGAAGATCCTGAAACATACTAACTGTACAGACAGGAATTGTCTTCCCTAAGAAGACTCATCACTTGCTAGTTCACCACTCAACGAGAATGTGGAAACCTACAAAACATTTAGAGGTGTAGGATGTGTTTCTTAGAACTTAAATTTTCTTTTTGTTTTACTTATGCTCCTATTTCTATTTTTTGTAAGGAGGAAAAGTGATTTTAAATACATTTTAACTCCCATTTCCAACTGTCAAAGGTGTTGTTCTTATTACGCTTGCCAGTGTTTCTCTGACTATGAAGTGATTCAATGTGTCTCACTTGACAATAAATCATCTATATCAGCATTTCTCAATCTTTTTTGACCCGCAGATCTACAAAAGCTTTTAAAAAAATCTTACGAACCAGTGAAAAATTTATTTATTTTTCTTTAATACTAATAGTTTACAAAACAATAAATAAATAAAACTTTACTTGCTCATAAAAAACTCACAAATATTTTTTAATGTAAAGTCAAGTACTTACTTGTACTGCCCTCCTAAGCCTAATGGGCGCCTCTCAAGAGAGAGTAACTTTTGGCAAATTGACAATTAATAAAATTGAATTTCGCACACACTTTTAATGTAAAACTTTAATTATGGAACTTTACAGTAAGAAAATTGAGATACTGCTTTTTAGCTTAGGAAATAATTATATTTTTGAGATACGTCAAATTGTGTTAGTGATTTTTGACAGTTTATATTTGAGATATGGCCTGTTACCTCTCAAACATTCCTTAGCAACGAAAAAATGCAATTGCTAAAAAGTTGAGATGCGCTCATTAGGCTTAGGAGGGCAGTGTAATAATCATACTTAAGTAATCACTTATTTGTGAGAAATCATAGAAAATCATGACACAAAATTCCCATAAAAAATTGAAATGTGGTATAAGTATTACTATGTTCTATGTCCTTTTTATTTCTGTATTTTATTTGTTTCATTTATTTATTTATTTTGAGCGAATATACTTTTTTCCTGGAGTGGCGCCATACCGTTGGACCACCGTTTGAGAATCTCTGATCTATATCAGTACTTAACTTTTGTCTATAATGTATACAGCGCAGAAGTTACTTCGATTGTTTTTTAACAGGCCCAAACCAAAAGTAAGAGCAAATTAAACTTGCTTGAGAGACAAATTCCATAAGATCTGAAGAATATAAAGTCTGAACAAAAGTAGTTCATTTTCTTTTTTTTTTTAATTGTAAATATAACATTATGAGTAAGTTTTTTAAACAAAAGCTTTAAAAACGCCTGAAAAATATTTTCAAATGCTTGAACAGTTGCTACAAAATTTTGCTAGTTCATTCTTGCGCCCTGGTTTTAAATACAGTAGAAGACTGTTATACAGTTGAACTTGCTTATAATGAGCCCTGTTTTAAAGATAACTCGGATTTAGTGAGGAAATTGATAAGATTTCGTTGGTGAAATGTTAAGTCTAAGGAAACGTCACTTGCTTTTAACAAGCAAATCTTGCATGAAGCAAGCAATATTTTTTATAATTCATAAAATTTCTGTTGATTTTCTCCTCAAAAAAGATTATTTCATTTTTGGAAAAAGTCCATCAACATTTTGAATTCAACCAAAAGTTAGATGTGCTCTCTCCCCCAAACAAAAAATATATTTTAATCTCTTACGGCCTTGCACCAAGAAAGAACCCACAGCAATAATCAAAGAAAAAGGCGACCATACCATTGAAAAACTCAGGACCTCAATTCAAGATCTGACGATCGCCTACACAGATGGCTCTTCCAACTCTAATCTGGATAGAGGAGGAGCAAGAGTCTTTTTCATTGGACCAGACGGAGCGCAGGAATGTGACGGTATTACTGTTAGGAAAATCGCCTCGAACTACACCTGCGAACTTGTCGCCATCAAAAGCGCTCTGGAGATTTATCATTCTAGGGAGGACCAGAGTTCCAGAGGCATCATCATTTTCTCTGATTGCAGATCAGCATTGCTGGCCATCCAGAAGGGCAAGTGTCAACTTAGCCATCAGATCATTGAGCTCACAAACAAAATCATTGCGGCAAAAAGATCCTGCATTTTACAATGGATACCAGCTCATGTAATTATTTTTGGCAACGAGAAGACCGATGAGCTCGCAGAGGCATTCCATAATGCTCCTCAACCATCCAATTCCCAAACCCTCGTTGACGCCAACGCTGTTGCTGGCCGAAGACGAATCGGTCAACAAACGAAAAGAAACTCCATTCCGGATTTGAACTGTGACAGAGCCATATCGACTATTATAACCAGACTTAGGACAAATCACTTAAAGGGGATGAAGATTTCCGCGGACGGACAGCGCAGTTGCACCAACTTTTGTCCTCATTGCCCAGATGACATCCCACTGTCTCGTCAACACATCTTCAGCTGTCCAGCAATCCAGGGCAAACTTTTCAACATCGGCTTAGAAGACCCAGGCTGTCGAAGTTGCAGAGGCTGTCTACGACAGCTTTGGAGCCATATAAATGCACATTATCATAGACATGACATCATCATCATCAAGACATAAATCCTGAGAACAAGTGATGACACTGCATTTTTTTTGGAAATTTGTGGAGCAGAGGATCATTTTAAAAATTTTATATTTGTTGAAGCGAATGTTATAATTTCCAAAACATACTTTTAACTTCTTTCTGTATTTACGAATACAGTCAGACCCCGATTTAACAAATTCATCGAGACCAAAACTTTTATACGCGAAATCGAGGTTATTTGTACTATCGGGGTGTCAAATTTTTTTAAAAAACTGCACTTACCATATCTAAAAGCCCTAATAAGCAACTGCACAAAAATATCCATAATTCGAAAGTGTACACTTTTATTCATCATCTCACGACTTATTACATACTACTTAATTTGAAATTTTAACCCTACTAGCAAAATTTCTTGCATCAATCTTGACAGATCTTGATATTATACTGACGGCGTCAATATTGACGTGTTTCATACTGCATAAAGCTTGCATAAAGATTAAAAAGCCATATTACAATAACAACACGTATGCAACATTGCATTCATCTTAAAATATCAATATTGATATTACCTTACAATAACAACATTGCATACATGTTGATGCCGTTAAGATGTACTGATTTTGTGCTGTCGCCGTCAAGGTAATTAGTACACAATAGAACAGGTGGACCTTCATTGATACTTGCGCATGCGCACAGTTCTTTCTACCCAGCGTCCCTCGCATTGCTGGCACATCTTCCTCATTCGACGTACGATTCAGTCGGTTCAGAGGAGCTGCACATGGCTTTGGCGTTGCATTCTTTAGGCTTCGTTAAGTTGGTTGCTTATTATTAGTGTGGAATAGTATTGTTTTAGGAATAATTTATGAATGACTGATAACTGCATTGGTTTATTAATATAGTACTAAACAAGTCATATCGCAGACGATGTGCGATCTATGTTAGAAATGGCCGAAAATAAATTTTTTCGTCCCTAGACTTTGAAACAAAGAACATGAAGCCCAGAATTTCGTATTATCACTTCAATCTCATGAGTAAGCTTAATTTTATTTAATGGTTATTTATGTTATTCTTTAAGATAAATTCATGTGTTTTGTCCATGGGATATTTTCAATGCTGACATCCATTTAGAAATGTACTTTATTGTATTTATTTACTTATTTATTATTTTGCTTTCTTTACTCTTAAATGTGTTATAAAAACTTCTGCAATTATTCCTAACCAGGCATTTTATGTCTTTATAATACAATTAGGAGCATGAATTTAAAAAATAAGTCAAGTATTACGCAAAACGAAGAAACTTTCATTTTTTAAATTAAATTTCGAGTACTATTAATACCTTTATATGAATTTCCGATCAGATGTCAGCTTTAAGGAAATATTCTTAGGCTAGAAAACTATTTTGAAGAATAACAGAAATAATTAGAGAATGAAATTTAATTCTCGAGTTTAAAGTGAAAATAATACAAATAAATAAAGAGATAAAACACCTTGCAAACGTGCTGATTTCTTACTGTTATGTCAATGTATCCAGACATTTTCCTGTCATATCAATACGTATGCAATATTACAAAAGCAAGATCATCTTGCCTAGACCTTGATTTCATGCTGTCATGACAACATCTTGATATTATCCTGTCATATCAATACGTATGCAATATTACAAAAGCAAGATCATCTTGCCTAGACCTTGATTTCATGCTGTCATGACAACATCTTGATATTATCCTGTCATATCACTACGTATGCAAGATTACAAAAGCAAGATCATGTTGTCTAGACCTTGATTTTATGCTGTCATGACAACATCTTGATATTATCCTGTCATATCAATACGCATGCAAGATTACAAAAGCAAGATCATGTTGCCTAGACCTTGATTTTATGCTGTCATGACAACATCTTGATATTATCCTGTCATATCAATACGTATGCAATATTACAAAAGCAGCTTACCTTGATATTTTCCTGATATTATGCTGCATACACCTTGTCAGTCAATATTGTGGCAGCCTGCTGACAGCATAAATGGAGTAACGTAACAACATTGAGGCAGCATTAATGCAAGATGATTTTTCTTGCATGTCAACCTTTATGCAATACTGAGTCAAGATATTTTGCTTACTGGGAAACTACTGAGTAAGAGATGTATGATAATTAATTTCCTTAATACTTGACTCGAAATAATTCTCTTTCAACTTTATGGAAAGTAGAAAAAACTATCATTTGCAGCCTGCTGCATGAGATATGTTTTTAGTTTCCAGGCCATGTAAAGCATTTGAAAAAGCAAGTTTTAATGGAAGTTTCCTTATTTTTTCTGCTTCAAATCAATATTCGTTAGTTGCTCCCTCGCTTGTCAAAAACTGCTGATTCACAGAAAAGTCTCTATCTATTTCGGACAATATGGATACAACATTTGGAGAACAATCAAATATTTCTTAACTCAAACTAACAGAAAAAAAATTTCCGACCATTAAAATAATTCGTTAATTCGTGGTTCATTATTAGGTAAATAGGAGTTTTTGCCTTCATTTTAGTTGGGAAAGGAGAAAAATTTGTTAAATCGGGGAAATCCTTTTCATAGAGGTTTGTTAAATCAAGGTCCGACTGTACTTTTTTAAACTGAAAAACTTATTGTTTACTGATGAAAAGTTGTGCGTTTATTAGATCGGCGATAGGTATTCTACTGTAATGAAAAATTAGAAAAAAGACAAATACAAAACAAAATCAACATTTTCCAGTTAACATGTCTCAGGGACTGGGAAAGAGGAGGAAGTGTCCACCTATGCATGTAAATGAGTTAAGTTAATCTTTCCTGTGTTGTTGTTTTGAGAGGAAGGTAATAAGCAAGGGTGGAGCCAGCTTCTGGTTTCGGACCGATTCATTATCGCAAAGGAAAAGGGTAGGAGGGGGGCAAAGTTGCAAATGAGGAGTTTAGGACACATTTTTGGGCATAATTTGTGTCATGACCCCTTATGACCACAACTACTTTCTCTTGCAATGGGGTGACAAAATCATCCTCATATATATAACAGCCGATGAGCGATGATTGAGTGACCCGCGAGTTTCAACAATGAAACCTGCACCACGGCATGATAATTTGATAATATGTTTTGGTAGTGTTTAGCATCCAGGGAAAGGCTTCATTGTGACAAGGCTGAACTGGATTCGGTAACTCAACTGTTTTATTGGTAAGGCTGTGTCATTTCAGGGGAATGAAGAAACGAAAAAGCGGTCAACTTTGAACGCAACCTACTGGAGTTTAGGGTTAATCCACTGGAGTTAGGGTTACCATTTCAACTGTCAAAATGTCACCAAACAGGCAGTGGCTTCGTTCGAATGTAGAAGGAATTTTCACCCGTCATATCTTGACGGGCGACTTTCTAGTATACTAGATATAAACATAGTATTATGCTTTTTATTTATTTTAAATATTAAATGAAAAATTTTAATATGATTAATTCGTATAATACTTATATAATATAGTAGCTCAAAAAATAAATATCAAAATACCATGATATTTTCAAAATAAATATGTTATGTTACAATACAGGGCCCAATACAGGCTGATTTTGCTACCGTTTTTCGGTACCTTCACAAAAATCAAGTAATAAAATCAGTAGCTTCACAAAAACATCGAAAATTTCACAAAAATTAGCATTTTAAAATATAAAATTTGTTTCTCTGTTTAAAACAAAATTTACTTATAAAATAAAATCCTAAGCAGGTTTATATGAACAATCGCTTAAATAGCAACCTTTTTGGTGGTATTTTAACTAATTTTTAGCTGTTTCTCGCCAAAGTGTATTTATGCAATATTATCGCAATCTTTTAACATGTTTTGGGGAACCGTTTTTCTCATAATTTCCAATATTGTACACAGTACATAGCCCATTAAGCTGAAATTACGATGGTATTTTTGGTACTTCTTATGTTTTTATCTCCCCCCCCCCCTCCCCAAAAAACGAAACCTGTTAAAAATAATACTAGATGATATTTACACTTTTCAAACTAAAATTTCACTTGTTCTACTTCTCTTTTACAAAAATTAGGATGCCTCTAAAAGTTCACAAAAACACTGCTGATCAAAAAAACTTTCACAAAAATAGAATGATGCAATACTTTCACAAAAATAGGTAGCGAGAAAAATATCCTGGATTGGCCCCTGCAATAGTTATGTTATAATGCTGCAGATTTCATAATCCTAGCAAAAAAAGAACCTAAACGCTTTAAATAAAGTTGGAGTTTTCTACAGTCCTAAAAGATAATGAGGTTGAAATATTTTAAAGGAAAACATAAATAAAACTTCATTGGTACCACAGACCACTAAAGTTTATATTCTTTTGGTTCCATTGACCTTTTTGTGGTCCTGGACCAGCCGACCACAATTTATTCAAATCCTGCTTGACAGTTTAAAAAATGTTGTAAGGGGCACAGCATAGAGGAGAGTGTGTGAGTTAATGCCCTGAAACTCTGCATTTTAGACTTTTTAGCAATCTTGGTAACTTGTTATGTTAATGTACAATGAAAGTACTTTTATTGCACCCACGAAAGCTTACAGGCTTCATTATTAGTGTGCAGAAAAGAAAGTATCACTGCACAAATGTAACAATTCAGTAGCAGTGTCAGAACTTTTGCGGGGAGGGGGGGGGGGGGTTCAGTAGGAATGCAATAATATCCTATTCCTAAGGCAGTCAATTGTCAATAACACAAAGTTTCAAGGGGCTGGATAAAATCTTTGAGTTTTTGGTAGTTCCAGTTGTGGGAAGTTACCACCGCCTTCTTTCGGCCCCAACAGTTTGGGATCCACAAAAACTTCGAGAATATGGAATAATTGAGTTATTAAGAGTTGTCTGTATAATACTAAGTTTTATTTTTAGTTTTCAATGAAGAATTATCATCCCTTTACCTTGTTATAGGTGATGAAAACATTTTTTAAAAATGTTTTTGTCCTAAAACGAGCCATCTCCAATTTTTAATTATGTTATTTTTAAATGAAACAAAAAATGTAATAGTCCCACTGAAAGAAGGGTAATTTTGAAGGAAAATAAAACCACCAAATTTAACACTATTACAACAAAATAAGCACATAAAAACATGAAACATCTATTTCTGAAATTTTTACCAGCATATGTGCACATGTGTGTATGCATTGTTAGGTTCAAATCCTTTTGCGCATTTTTTAATGCTATCAAATTATTTTCCGTTTTGAGTATGGACTTGAAATGTCCCTTAAAGTTTTTTTAAAGGTACGTACACTAATTTCTCATTTCTTTACAGCCATGATCTGGACAGAGATGTTATAACCAGAAATAGCAATACGGGATTTCAAGAAGCATGCTAAATACTAATTCACAGTCCTTTCATGGAAATTCTGAATGGTGGTGTTCAAGAACTGCAGTCGTTGTAGAGTTTTAGTACATTTTAAAGTTGATTTTTTCGAAAGCGAAGTTTCATGTTTGTAAGCCATGCTAATAAAGACCAGTGGAAGACATTAGAGGATATTTGAAGTAATATTAGGTAACCAGCACAAGCCTCACTGATTAAGAAACTGAAATGTCATCAATAAATACGTCAGACACTATATACATTGAAAGTTGCTTAGTGGTTATGCTTGTTTCAAGAAGGATACATTTATTTAAATTTTATTATTGAAAGAAACTTGTTCAGTAAGAACTTCCAATATTATGTATACATAAAAAAAAATAGATTGTGAGTAAATGGTCTTTTAAAGATCATTAGAATTCTTGCATAACTCATGTATTTTAATTGGTTCTTCATTATTGAACAAAGATGTAATGTCCAGAAAAAATGATGATAGATTAAGCAGAACAATACATTTCATAACTAGCTGTAGCTAATAAAAAAAGTCAAAATATCATCCTACAATCCAACATTTAGCTTTGCATTTGAGTCCTATAAAGCATTCCTAGACTTAGAGATACCATCAACACCATTCATACACTTCATACATCAGAAGAACTTTCTGTGAACATAGCGAAACAGAAACGTTGATTGTTAACATAGTTAAAGAACTATATGAACAATCAAATTTTTTAAATGCTCCACTAACAAATAACCATCCACCTTGCTACACTGCATTCCCTTCTCTATTCTATTAGTGAACTCAAATATGTGGAAAGAAGTTAAAGCATACAGAAATGTTTATTAAAGAAACTGTGAGTGAAAGTTTTACTATAAAACCAGGTCCCAATAGAAATACATTTTTCTTAATTATAGGTCACGAGCTTCAACACAACTGTATTATCACAGTGAATAATAGACTCACAAGTTAAAAAGAAGAGAGTTTTTAGAGCTTGGCTTGGTAAAACCCGACGTTGAATAAGTTGTTTGTGGGAAAAAAACCTGAGTTTTGCACTCATCGATTTTTTTTAAATGGCAAACCATAGTCATCAGGTTTTGTTCTTGTTCACTTTTTTTAAAAAGTTTTTCTGCGACAAAAAATTTGGTAAATCATTCTAGAAAAACAACTCTTGTATTTTTTGATGTGTGCCATTTTCCCACTCTTGTGCGCTTTCATGCTTTTCAGCAATGGAATCTGATTTAGAAATCAATGCTGGAGAAAAACAAAATTCATATGATCATTGCTCTCAGGCATTTTCTAATTCTTCAGGCTTAAAAGCGCACGTTAAAGTCGATACTGGGGAAAAGCTGTTTTCGTGTGAACATTGTTCAATGACATTTCCTTATTCTTCAAAATTAAAGGCACATGTTAGGGTTCATACTGGTGAAAAACCGTTTTCATGTAAACATTGTTCAATGGCATTTTCTCATTCTTCAAGCTTAAAAAAACATGTTAGGGTTCATACTGGTGAAAAACCGTTTTCGTGTGACCATTGTTCAATGACATTTTCTCAGTCTTCAAATTTAAAGGCACATTTGAGACTTCATGGTGGTGAAAAGCCATATTCCTGTAAATATTGCTTAAAGGCATTTGCTAAAGCTGCTTACCTTAAAGAACATTATATTGCCCATACTGGTGAAAAACCTTATTCGTGTGAACTATGCTTTAAGACCTTTTCTCAACCTTCACATTTAAAGGCACATATGAAAATCCATACTGGTGAGTATTCGTGTGAGCGATGCTCAAAGTCATTTTTATCCTCCTCGAGATTGCTTGCGCATGTGAGAGTTCATACCGGGGAAAGGCCATATTCTTGTGATCATTGCTCGAAAACATTTTGTAGTTCTGCAGTCTTAAAAGTACATGTTAAAGTTCATACTGACAAAAAAGCATATTCTTGTGATCGCTGCTCAAAGTCATTTTCTACATTTTCAAGCTTAAAGTCGCATGTCCGAGTCCATACTGGCGAGAAACCCTATGTGTGTGAACATTGCACAATGGCATTTTCAAATGCTCTAAGCCTGAAGATACATATGGTATCACATACTGGCCAAAATCCGTATAAGTGTGAATTCTGCTTAAAAGCATTTCCTACAGCTTCAGGACTAAAAATACACTTAGTTGTCCATACTGGCGAAAAGCCCTATGCGTGCGAACATTGTTCAAAGACGTTTACACAGTCTGGAAATTTAAAAACGCATTTAAAACTCCATACTGGTGAGAAACCATTTACTTGTAAGCATTGCTCCAAGGCATTTGCTAGAGCTGCTCACCTTAAAGAACATTATATTGTTCATACTGGCGAAAAACCTTATTCGTGTGAGCTATGTTTTAAGACCTTTTCTCTTCCCTCACATTTAAAAGCACATATGAAAGTCCACACTGGTGAGTATTCGTGTGAGCAATGCTCAAAGTCATTTTCAACCTCTTCGAAATTGCATACTCATATGAGAGTTCATACCGGGGAAAGACCATATTCTTGTGATCATTGCTCAAAAACATTTTGTGCTTCTGCAGGCTTAAAAGCACATGTTAAAGTTCATACTGACAAAAAAGCATATTCTTGTGATCAATGCTCAAAGTCATTTTCTACATTTTCAAGCTTAAAGTCGCATGTACGAATTCATTCTGGCGAAAAACCCTATGTGTGTGAACATTGCTCAACGGCATTTTCAAATGCTCTAAGCCTGAAGTTACATATTGTATCGCACACTGGCGAAAAACGGTATTCGTGCGAATGCTGCTCAAAGGCATTTCCTACAGCATCAAGACTAAAAGAACACTTGGTTGTCCATACTGGCGAAAAGCCCTATGCATGTGAATATTGTGAGAAGGCGTTTACTCAATCTGGAAATTTAAAGACGCATTTAAAACTCCATACTGGTGAGAAACCACATATCTGTGAGTATTGCTCAAAGGCATTTTCCAAAGCTGCAAACTTAAAAGAACATTATATTGTCCATACTCGCAAAAAGCCCTATGCATGTGAACAATGCTCAAAATCATTTTTTAAACCTTCAGGTTTAAAGACCCATATGAAAGTCCATGCTGGTGAAAAACCACATTCGTGAGACAATTGTTTCCAAGTTTTTACTCGGAAATCACATGAGACAACATGCTGGTGAACATCGGGAAGTATAATGAGCTTTCTTGATATTTGTTTTTAATATGTCTGGGGGAAAAAACCAGATTGGTAAATACCAGGTGAACCAAAAGTGTAGTTCTGCTTAAGAATATTTATTGTGTCAAACTATTATGAATATGATTGTTTAGATACATTGTTATCACATTTTGTTTCGATACCTTGTTATGATGCATCAAATTTTTTATGAGACCACTAGTTAATTAATTTTCAACTTGAGCCAACTTGATAGCTTGAAGAATCAAAGCGATGTTTCAGTTCCTGCCAAGTATGCTAGAGCATTCTTCTGCACAAGACACAGTGCATTTTAGTTCTTCGACGTCAGCATTCGGTCCGGCAAAGTCTCTGCCCTTGAGATTATGAGGTGTTTTTTCACTCTGAAAATTTAAAGAAATATACGAAACAACAGCAGGCTAATTATCATATTCCTGTGATTACTGTTAAAAAGCATTTTCACAAGCTTCAAGCATGAGGATTCATAAATGATCAACGCTAGTGAAAAACTATTCGTGTTTTCATTCAATTATTGTGTAAAAGTTTTTCCTCAGAAATCGTACAAGACAAGACACATGAGACAGTACGCTGGTGAAAAACAGGAATTATATTGGAATTTTTTATCTCTCTCGTGTTAGAAAATCTTTAACAGATTGGCGAATGCAGGGTGAAACTAAAGTCTTGCCTCATTTATGAATATTTATTATGCTCAAATCGTTATAAATATATTTGTTTAGTTTAGATACAGTTTGATTATTGTATAGTATTGAATGTTTCATAAAGCTTATTTATGCCTCTCTAAATTTTAATGTGTGCCCACTTGGTGTTCCAGTTGCCACCAAGAACGTAGGAGCATTCTTTTGTGAAGTATACACATCAGCTTCAGTCGTAGAATCGTAGAACTTCGAAGTCCGATATCTCTACATCAAAGACTTTGCTCATGTGAAGCCTTTGTCCAAAAGAAAGATTTATCATGGTTTTCTAGAAAGGTCAACAGTGCTGCCTGTTTATTTAAACTCTTTATGCCGTCCCTTTTATTGATTTCGCTGTGTTCATAAAAACATCGAAATGCGCGGTGAACATACATGTGCAATACCGTTTCATGTACCCAAAACACACATTGGGCTATCTGTTTCATCAGCAGCATTTTGGCTCAAGATGTCTTCTTTACAAATGGTCCCCTTGAGGCACTCTTGAAGTAGCTCTAAAGCCATTAATTGCAAAAGAAAACTGCTAAAATTGACCTCTGCAATGACACAAAAATTACATTAAAGTATTCAACAGTTATTTTGCAACGAATTTAACAGTCGGGGAATCAGGACATGACTTAGTTCACCCTGTATATTCTGGCAAAAAGTTTTATTGCAAATTCTGTATCTTCTTTTTGAACTTGTAAAAAGAGAAAATGATAATTTAATACTCCTGTAAATCATAGTACTATGAAATTTGCCTTAAGGTAATTTTCACCTGTAATAATTTTGATATATATAATAAAAAATCTATTTAAGGAATTCATTCATTTTTGTTGCAACAGTGACAACATTACTGTTCCATTTAACGTATATGATAATGATTTGACTCCTGTTACGCATAAGTCAGTTGCTGTTGGCGCAGTGGCTATTAGTTTCTTACAAATGAATACTGTTATTGTTCAAATGATTAATAATAATAGTCTCAACAATAACAAAACCTCAATAAGTAGTCAACCGGTTAAGTGGTCGCTCTGTTTAAGTAGTTGTTTTCCTTTGGTCCCGACAAGGTCTCATTCACAGTAATGTAAAATGATCCTCTTTTACTGGTCACCAAATTTAATTTACCCCGGTTAACTAGTCACTCAAAAATTGTTTTCTGAAATTCCCTTTTCTTATTCGATCTTAGAAAATAGCGTTAGACTTAGTTGAAGTGCTGTGTGAGTAAAACGACAACGACGTGTATAAAGTACAAATAAAGTATTAAAATGGAGTTGAAATTTATTTGTACATTATACACGTTGTTGTCATTTTACTCATTCCACAGTACAAAGTTTTCGACTGCTTTTTTTTTTTTTACAATTTTTTTTCAAAGTGCTGTGTGATTATTTTTCCTTGAAATCTTGCTCCTCACTTCTGGTTATTGAAAGCATAGTTCTTGCTGTGACTCTGTATAGTACCAAGCATATTAACCAAACTCCACCCAACAAAACAGCAAAATTTAATACCTGGAGAAAGTTTGTCAGTACTTAACATTTGTTCAAGGTACAACAGACGCAGAATTTAAAGCTTGGAGTATGTTAAGACAGAGTTATTTTCAGTAAGCAACAACTTCATTGGTCAACTTCGAAGGATTGCTTTCATGTACCGTAAGTACATTAAAATGAGTTGTTATGATTATTAAGTCATGTATAAGTAAAAGAAAATAAAACTAGTGAACAATAATGAATGCTTTTCCCATCTTTTTTTAAAGTTTCCACTAATTTGTAGACATGGATTGCACAAGCTTTTGGTTTTTGTCACTGAATTGTACAGCTATTCATGATAGTATTTAGAAGTATTTTTCTTTTATTTCCCACTCCACATAAGTAGTCACTATGCATAAGTGGTCAACATTTTTTGGTCCCGCAAGTGACGACTTAACGAGGTTTTACTTATATATATTTTTTCTATATTTATATATATGTATATATACAGTCAACATTCGATAACTCGAAGCCTTATAACTACTTGAATTCCTTTATCTCGAAATTTTCAATAGGTCCCAAAGTCTTGAGCAGACTGCAAAAAGTTCTGATAACTCGGACTACCAATTACTCTGACGTTTTAGCTGGTCCCTTGGGACTTTGAGGTATCGAGATATGACTGTTAATGTACTATAATGGTTCCAGTACATGGGGAGGGGGCAGCGGAAGCGCGCCCGGGCGTCACCAGTCCGGGGGTTGATACTCAAAGTGGAATTGCAAGTTTTTGAAAAATATAAATACTTTAATTCAGAAAAAGTCTCCCAAATGAAACAAACCTGAAACAAAAATTTCGAAAAAAGAAAAATAAGATAAATAGAAGGAAAAAAAAGGGGAAGGGGATGTCAACCGCATTACAAAAGCGAAATAAGTTAAAAATATACAAAGCAAAACAGATAAAAATGAATTGAAAAAAATAAAAATTTGTAAAATAAATAAAAATGGATGGGGAAAGGACAAGTTTATAAATATAGAAGTCAGACATTAGAAAAATACAGAATAGCTTTAAGATCATTAACTAAGTTTAAACCTTTCCTCAAAACATGGAAAGATTCCCATAAGTCAGGATCTAATGAATCTTGGGCATTTTTGGATTTGGTAAGAGTTAAAATGGAATGTGTGATTCGAATACCAACAATATTAGGCAATACTAAATGAAGGTGTTGTTTTATCAAATAATTTTGATTCTCTTTCAAGCAAAATTTTAAAGCACGCCGAGTCTGTCCAATATAGGCAAGATTGCAACTACAATTCATTTTATAAATTCCACAACAATTAAGAAGTTGAATTGGATCTTTAAGAGAACAGAAAAAAAGGTTATTGATATGAGAGAACACCGCTTGGTTCTTGAAAACGTTTTAGAATCTTAGCAACCTGACAGGTCACAGATAGGGAGAATTGCAAAACAACCAAACTCTTCGAATGAAAGTTTGGTCAAGAACATTACTTTGGGATTTATTAGAAAGTTTTTTTTATAAATGGAACCAATCAAAATTGGCGGATAGTCTCTATCAATTGCCACAGCTTCAAGATAATTAAGTTCTGCTTTAAGGAGTTCCGGTGAAGAACAAATATTAATAGCACGATAAACAAAAGCATTAAAGGCAGAATATTTTTGACTGGGAGGATGAGACGACATTCTATGAGGCGTTCCTTGTAAATGCTGAAAACGTGTCTGAAGTAATCTGCAATTAATATTTTTTGACGTTGTTATTTCTTATTTTACACTTGATTTGTCTATTATTTTAGTTTAGATTCTTTTGGAGCATTTAGAGTTGTGATTCGTGTTTACAAATGGGGTTAAATGGTTTAAGGAGGGAACCAGGGATATATTATAGCCAGTCAGTGGCGGATCCAGCCGATTGTTTTGGGAGGGGCCATCCGAAATTTTCGAACAAACTCCGAACTCCCCAAAAATTTTATTAAAATGAAAGTTTAAAAACTCAATTTTCGCTGCATCGGGACATTAGGTGAGGGGGTGGATTTATGAATCTCCCTTGAAAATGTTTCAAAGTTTAAATTGCCGAGTAATTTTTGAAAATTAGGAGACTAAAAACGCATTTTGTCTATTTTTGATGATGTACCGAGAAAGGTCAGGTTTCAGGTGCTGGCCCCAAAATACTTTTTGAAAATAAAGCTTAGAAACCAAAATATTCTGTCATTATACATTGAGAAGTTAGAAGAGGATGGATGCTCTTCTAGCTCCTCAGCTGTCCATCCTAAAAATGCACCTTTAGGTAATGTTTGCTTATATTTAAGGAAGAGTGAAGGTGCTTAGTATCCTTCCTTCCTGGAAGTATTGTGCATTTGAGGCTCTAAAAATTCGATTTTTAACTATTTTTATACATATTTTATAAAGGGATGGAAAATTCGTGAGCTCCTCCAAAAACCTCCTTTTAAAGCTATTATCACGATATAAACTAGGGAGGGAGAGGGTCCTATCAAAGATCGTTTGTAATTGAAGTCCCAAAAAATTTCATTTAAGTTCTTTTAGGCAAGTTAACTGATTAGGGCTGGATAAGCTAGTTTCCGTTGACATTTTTGCCAAATAAAAGACTTATAATGCAATTTTTTGCTACATATCAAGGCATTTGTGAAAGGGCATGGGAAAAGGAGGTTCTCTCCCTAGTTTCGAAATTAAAGCCATAAAAACGAAAATTTAGGCTCACTTTGGTCTTGTGAACGATAGGTATACTCTGAGAACAGTAGCATTTAGAGGTCGTCCAAGTGTCTGTAGTTGGAATACAGAAATGATGTAAAAGAGGGAGAAAAATTTTGGAAATAAAAGTTTTGTTTTGAGGGTAGGGACATAATTTATCTCCCAATTAAGGCCTATGCTTCTTTTTCAGTATAACACATGTGTTAAATTTTGTTATCTTCCCACAATATTTTTTTTTTCTTTTTTTTTCTTAAAAAAATTCCTACAATCACAAGGCCTTGGGAGGGGACGGCCCTCTAGATCCGCCCCCTGTAGCCAGTGCCTGTGCTCTGAATTTAAGTAAAACCCTAATTTAAAGCTTAATTAAAGCCTCCAGCCTATACTGTAAGATAAGTCGGAATGGATGTGACTTTAATCCATTCTAATATTTGTGTGTGTGTTGGTAAAGAGAAAAAGTATGATAAACATATTTTTGATTTATTTTCTCATATTTTCCTTTTCCTGCAGTGTGTTGTTTATCCGTTTCATATTTTTTCCTCTCTATATTTTAGTGATTCCATATCATTCGATATTTTGATTAATGAATTTTGAATCATGTTTATGATCAATTATGTTCTTTGACTAAAAATTTAGTTTGAGAATAAAAGCGCTTGATGCTACTAAAGAAATCAATTATATTTATGAAGTTGGCGATGCTATTTGTGGGAAAATATTGAAGTTCTGTAACTTACATTTCTGGAATTGTACAAAGTAACCAATTTATTGAGAAAGAGCTTTAAAACTGTAAATAGAGATTCACAAATTAGTCGTTATTCATTAAATCATTTTTTGTCACTGCTTTCTAAAGAGTTGATTTAATTGCGTTTTGAGAGCTTCTATTTCGAAAAATCGTTGGTCCTCTAAATGTTTCTAATGAAGATGGCCAACAAACTCGTTTTTAAAGGCTCAACTTCGAAAATCACTGGGGGGGGGGGGCGAACCTTTTCAACCCCTAACATTCTCTAGACCAAAGATGGTCTAGATTGCCTTTTTAAGATTATTCAAAAAAGCTGCAATTTCAAAAGATTTCCGCGTGACCACCGTCGATCCTCCCTCTTCCTAACATGCTTGTAGATTTTGCGTTTCTAACGTTTCAATTCCGAAAAATGAACGTGGGAGCATTCTAGTCCCTTCTCCTCTAACATTTTCGAAGAAGATCATCTAAAATGCATTTTAAGACTACGAAATTCCCAGGGGAGAAACCTTCCTCCCCCCACCGTTATGTAGTGAATATTATACTCAGGATGAGGTTCATTTTGTTAATACCTACAGGGGTGATTGTGGTCCGGTATTTTACCGAATTCCGGTATTTTCGGACGTATTTTCGGTATTTTCATGTCTGAAAATGCCGGAATTATGTTCTTTTTTCGTTATGCTTTTATCTCCTTGCCTCCGCAATTTATTTTAAATTATATAATACTCATCAAATATACCTGCAAGAGCCTTAAGATGGACAACTATCCCTTAAGATGGACAAATGTCAAGATACAGTCGGACCTCCATATATCGAAGTAGCTGCAAGAAAAAAATTCGATATATAGAAATTTCGATGTATAGAAACGATTTTATTTTATCATAAAAATCTCCTAAAACATTAAAATTACAGCTAATTTTCGTGCATGAAACCCAATTTTTATTTTATATCAGCATCGGATTAAATGAAGGTTAATAATTAAAAAAATAACAGAAATTATATTTTTGTGCCTTATAACACATTCACTCTTTGGCAATTCTGCTTGATCCGCAACATTAAGGGATTTTCGTTTTGACAATATAATCGAGAGAAAAGTAAAAAATCAATTTACTTAACTTGAATGATTTTTACTGAAGCTAAAAAGACTAGGAATGATAATTAAGAGACAAAAGGGATAGCTTGAAACTGATTTTATAGTGTCACTTGTTACAGCTAAGATTTAAAATAAACTTGAGGGAACTGAAGAACTCCAGAACGAAACAACGACCTATCTACACACCCCTCAACCAAGATTCGTTATGAATTTCGTAGCAACCTTTAGTGGACATAGTTTTCTCCCCTAACCTTCATTTTTCATGAGAAAAAGTCTAAAGTGGAAAAAAAATCTACGAATGTCTCAAAAAAAATTTCGATATATGGAGATTTTTTCGATATATAGAAACATTTTTTCTATGTAATGAACCTAGAAATTTGCTGGGATTTCGATGTATAGAAAATTTCGATATGTGGAAGTTCGATATATGGAGGTTCGACTGTAATTTGTATAACACCAGCTCAAAAGTAACTTTGTAATCCATTAAAAATTTAATTGAATGTGCACGCAATATTTTGACTCAGAACTATTTAAAACTATGGCAAAGGTGCACAGGGGCGCCAAAGATTAACCCCCGCCCCCCGTTCTCGCTTTGAAACTTTCAGGTATTTTTTGATGAACTCATAATCACCCCTGGACCTAGTAGTGTCTTGGGGAAGGGAGGAGTCTGACCGTTATCGTCGCAACACAAAGCCTCCGCGCTGAATCTGTTGCTAGGTGTTACATCATAGCATCGAGGCAATTAGCTTTTCGCTAAGATTCATATTCTAGCTTGTGATTATGTGCTGAAGCTTGTTATTATATACTGAAGAATGCTGTTCCAGAGTTGGATTTTATTATGTTTAGCTACATTTAACACATAAAAGGTAAGTTGTGCTTTCTTTGATTTATCACATTCTCTTATGATCATAAAAGTAGCTTTTCTTGAACACTAACGTTTTCGGTAGTTGCCGGATTAGTTGACTATGAAACGTGGTGTGTAAAGCTTTGAAAATACTATAAGTTTTAAATTTGCTTGATACTTTTCAGATTTTCTTTACGGATTTAAAATATTTCTCGACGGTGATACCAGTCTAATTGAAAATTCATTTTCTTATTGGTAAAAGATGCACTTTATTTCTAAACTGTCAAACATACCTGAGTTTGTAATAATTGTGAGCTACTTTCATTCGTTTTCGGTTTAACTAAAAGAACTCAAAACACACCGCTTTGACGTGATTAAAAATCGAGCTTCTTTCTTACCCATGGAAGTAAAATAGCAGTAAGTACAAATAACAAATAATATTCAGTTAGAAACACGAAATTGACGTTAAAGCCTATAAAAATTTGAGGAATTTATAAAATATGAAATTAAAATTTATCAGTTAACTTGCTTTTTTTTTTTTTTTTAGCATAGTCTAAAATTTTCTCTATATGGCTATTGAAATACACACGGTTTAAAAAAAATGTAGCCTCCCGTAATCCCATTATACTTGCTTCAGTTATTTTGGGAAATTTCAATTAGTATGGGTTCTTATGCGGTTTAAAATGTTACCAAATTTACGGTAATCATTTTGGGATACCTTGGATAACGCTCTCCCTCCCTACTTTGTAAAACTGTCTGTTATTAATTTTCGTCAAAGTGATATTGTCGCCAAATACTGATTTTTGGTGACTTTGAAATGATGCTAAACATTTTCATCCGAAATGTCTCCAAAATAAGTAATAAAACTTGGCGAGTGTTTTAAATTGAGCACAAAGACAAATGAATAGAAGTTTTTGTGCTGTTTATGGATTTGCCTAATTTAGTTAGCGGATCATTTTACATTTTAGTAAAAGTTTTAATGATTATTTTAGTGGCGATATTTTGGTCACATGGTGAAAGCCGAGGAACATTATTACGTAATCTTTGGATTCAAAAACAGCGCCAGTTGAATAAATTGCCTTACGTTATAATTGAATCGTTATAATTAATTTTGGTAACTGTTCTAATTACTATGAAATTAATATATATATTTAGTAACTGATTTAAAATTGTATGTTTGATGCACAAACTCGTTTGTAAGTAATAAACTTAGATATTTTGAAAAGAGTTTCTTTCTCCCAGAATAGGAAAAAAATAGGCTTTTCTGCCTACACGTTAAAGCCCAATTGATGAAAATTTCTTATGTGATTGAGAAAAATGGATGTCATATTTGAAATCAGCGCACATAATAAAATAGAAGTTAGAAGTCACTCATTACCGTACAATCACTTTTTCATGACTCGAATTTCAGGCCTACTCTTTCTATTTTCTAACTGTTGCCAAAATCAATTGTCTTTTTACTTAGCACCGTTATCGATTATTGGCATAGATAAGGACAAAAATCCTGAGAAAGCAATAAATTTCATGCTTGCTCCAGAGAAGCCTTGATTCAAAATTTTCATTATGATTATTATTAATATTGCTGTTGTAAGCATTGAAAAGGAATACTATTCCTTCTCAATGGTTGTAAGTCAACGAATTTTTGTAACAATGTGTTTTGTATTTAATCATTTAATGGGGAAATAACATGAAATTTACCGTTTTCCATAATAACTTTTTTCAACTAAGTTTTTTAGAAATAAATTATAGCCTATGTATCTTCCATCTTCCTGATAGTGTAGCCATCTACGGTGAAAAAATGGTTAAAATCGGTCCAATAGTTTTGAAGCTTACTCCGGACATACATTTACTTACAGAAGTAGCTATTTATGTATAAAGATAAATTTTTAAAACCGAGCTATTTTTTATGCTTACCCTATATTTAATTTAAAGCAATTAAGTGCGCATCGGCCATTTTTTTCATCGATGTATGGGGTCTTAAAGCATAACAATTTAATGGGGAAGGTTTGATGTATTAAAAAAATGTCAACACATAGTAATATTTGACGTGATTTTAAACTGCGCCATCAATTAGCGTTGTTATCTAATACAGTTCAACTTCTTCACTACCATAACCTATCTCACTAAATACTTCAGCTTTTTAATTTAGGGTCAATTTTATTAATTTACATTGTACATGTATAATTTTGTTATAAGTATTTTTGAGTTTTTTCATAAGTGATTATGTCATTACTTTTTTTTATTTTTATTTTGCGCGTTAAACTTTTCAGACAATCGGAAAATGCTGAACTAGTGTTTGGTTCCAGAGTGTTGAAGAAATGATAATAAGAGCAGGATACTTGTAAAATTCTTCATACTCTCAGTGGTTGTTAATTAACTAATGCAAGGATCAGAGTACTAAGATTTTTTATGGAAAATATGTACATCACATCAAAAAAATAAATGAATGCTATTATTTAAAATGCTTGTAAAACTCCTCTTATTAGTTAGAAGCTACCAATGTAAGCTTAAGTACATCTTTGAATAATTACTGTGTGAGAATAATAAGAATGCCATTTAACAAAACCTTTGTAAGAAAACAAGCTGAAGAAAAATCACCGGAAAAACAAAATACCAACCTCCTTATATACATTTTGTAAATGAAGGCTTTTGTAAGGAATTTATGATACAAATTTTAATGTCTTGGAAAATGAATTTATTTGTTAATAAATATTTTTCACATTCTGCTATGGATTTTCATTTGAAATAATATTTATTATTTGAAGTAACATTTATATTCTCAATGTATGAATATAAATATATATATATATATATATATATATATATATATATATATATATATATATATATATATATATATATATATATAGTGTGTGTGTGTGTGTGTGTGAAAAATGTGACTAGGTTTGTTATATGCTACTTAATTATTAAATCATTTATCTTAAATGCTTAAGTTTGAATCGTAAGTAGTAAATAGTTCAGAACTATCTTCGAGAGTATTAAAACACTAAAGCAAAGAATTGACAGTGTAACACTATTTTTTTAATTAAAAATTTGTGAATATCCATTTTATACAAAAGCATCGAAACTGCCCCAGAAGTTTAATTTTGCCGAAAACATACAAAGCAAAACGAATATACCCAAGTTTTTTCTTTCTTTTTTTTTTTTTTTTTGCAATCCACATAATCATATGAGATAGGCGCTGATGATTTTCTGCATCTTGAAAATCGGCCGATTATCCATTTTTCAAGTTGACTTTTAAACAGCTGTGACGTTTGCAGACAGCGAACGTTTTTTAGTTGAATTTGGTATTAAAATTAGACACAAAACATGATAACACTTGGCTCTAGCTCTTCAATTCCTCTCAAGCCAACGGACTCCGATGTTTCATGCTGACAGAGTAGGAAAATAAATCCAGGGCCCAATTTCCTTATAGACAGAGTAGGCAGCTGCCTACGGCGGTAAAATTTTCAGGAGCGACAAATTTTGCTTTAACCACACATTTTTAAAATTAATTTTTTATTCATGAAATTAAAATATTTGCATTCTTTTATTTTCCACAGAAACCATTTTATAACCATTACATTATTATTATTTATTTTTAAAGCAATCATTATTATTACCATTTAATAATGATTACTTTCACACTTTATGAAAAAAAAAACTTTTTTTTTTTTTTTCAATTTTTAGACGTGATATACGCTTTTGAAAACTGTCCATTTTTTCAAATGGACAGCTTTCAAAAACGGGAACTTTGGACTCTTTGAAATGTAATCCAGTTACAATTACTAATAAAATATCATCGAGCAGTGAGGAGTTGTAAGAACACAAGTGAATGAACGTAATAATAACAGAGAAAATTATTCAACTCGTTGGTTTGTAGATGAAAAAAGAAATAACAGGATAAAGATGCTGCTTTATAAATAAAGATGACAACTGATAAAATGGTTAATGCACAAGACATTAAAGTGCTCATCAAAGATTCCGCTATTTCGATGTTAAATAACTAAGCTAGAGTTTCGATTTCAAAAGACAGTGTTGATCAAAAGAGCACAAAAAACCAAACTTTTTTTTTTAAAAAAGTAACAGAACTAATTCGATTCGAAATACAATCGTTTTCTCCCCTCCCCCTTTTTTTCTTTCTAAAATCAAAAATTCTTTTTGAGCAAACGATGACAAATAATGAAACAACAAAGAAGTTAGTTAATTAATTCTGAAAATAAAGATGCTGTCTTATGTGAAACATACTAACATGCTTAGTATTCGAGGCAAATCTAGGCTTCTGTTTACTACCCCATTTTCTATAATTGTATTTTCCCTTACAGGTCTAACTCTTGTCTGTATCATTTTTCAGTAGCTCATCTGCGTTGCCATTATAGGGAAATGTTTTACAACTTCAAAGAATGAAAGAAAACACGTTTTATGAAACCATAGAGCCATGAAAAAATAATAACCATGTTCTATTAATTAATAATTGTAAATAAATATACATATTCTAAATATTATTGAAATTGGTCTTATATGAATCGTTTAATAACCTGCCCAAAAGCAGTACTTGAGCCAACCCGATGTACAAGATTAAATAATATAAACAGAGGCGCGTCGAAATAAAATTTTTTGGAGGAAGAAAATTTTAATTTTACCGATTTCTATGTTGCAATATTATCTCTGAATTTGCCGAATCGTCAGCAAAAATTTGCGGAATAAGGAATTTTTAGGGAGATCACTGTGACCTCTCATCGGTTCGCCCCTAAATGTGAAACGTCATCATTTCTTCATAAGCTTGAAAGTTTAAATTTCGAGAACCCTTTTTACCAACCAAACAAAGAAAAAAGGAAGTATTGTGTTCGCGAAAAAAATTTTCACTCAAAAATCGACATTTATTTCCATTTTACTCACCCCCGACTGAATGTAGAGTTTTTTTTTCGACTCGATCACACGTGCATAAGTGCCTAAGAACGTATAGACACGCGAAATATCCATTTTGACGATTCCCGAGTGAATTACAATGAGTTTTCTCGTGACGTCTGTATGTATGTATGTGCGTATGTATGTAGCATAACTCAAGTACGGTATGTCCTAGAAAGTTGAAATTTAGTACGTAGACTCCTAGTGGGGTCTAGTTGTGCACCTCCCCTTTTGGTTGCATTCGGGTGTTTCTAAGGGGTTCTTTTGCCCTTTTTTGAGGGGGAAATCATTGTTAATTTCGATGTAAACTCAAGTGGTGTTATAATTTGGCGGACACTTGGCGATATATCGCCAGTCTTTTAGTCGTCAACTTGGCGAAAAATTTGGCGCCAAGATCTGGTTTAAATTTTACCACTGTTGGTGATACTTAGAGAGTAAACTATTGAATCACATTAAAATTGCCAATAATGGGGAAATGACATTAAATTGGAGTAAAAGGAAGTCATGTGATGCACACATCAGCTTTTTTTTTCGTGTTTTTGAGTCAAGGAAGCTTTGCTTCTTTTATGGGGGAGGGGGCGGCAGATTTCAAATCTGCCTTGGGGCGGCATGGAGCCAAATTCGTCCCTGAATAAACCTACAAGTAAAGCTTCAGAAAGGAAAGTTAATTTTGAATGAAAATATAAATATCAAATTTAACAAGAAAACAACAAAATAGGCACATTAAAAGATTTAAACATCTGTTTGTAAAATTGTGCACATGTTTGTATGCATTGTTAGATTTAAATCCTTTTATGAATCTTTTTATTATCTCAAATTATTTTCTTTTTGAATGCGCACTTCAAATGTCCTCTACCCCGTAAAGTTTCTTTTAAAGGTACATACACTAATTTCTCATTTCTTTACAGCTATGACCTGGTGACACAGATGTTATAACCAGAAATAGCAATACAAGATTTTAAGAAGCATACTAAATACTAACTCACAGCCCTTTCATGGAATTTCCAAATGGTTGAAAAGAAATGCAACCCATGTAAATTTTAGTCCATTTCACAGTTAATCTTTACAAAACGAAGTTTCATATTGCTTAGCCGTGCTAATCAAGACCGGCAGAAGATATATTGGAGGATATTTAAAATATAACAAGGCAACCAGCTCAAACCCCACTGATTAAAAAACTCAAGCGTCACCAATATTTACGCCAGACACTGCATATGTTGAAAACCATGAAGAAGTGGTTGTGCATTCTTCAAGAAGGAATTATTTAAGTATTTGAAACAAACTTGCTCAGTAAGAATTTTTATTATTATGTGTGCATGAAAAAAGTAGATTCTGCAACCCCTTTTCTGTGCTTGTAGTGAAGCTTTAACTCAAATATATAGAAAGAAATTATAGAAACATGCAGAAAAGGTTATTGAAAATTGAGATTTAAATTTTATTATTAAACCAGATCCCAGACTAAATACATTTTTGTTAATTTTAAGCCACCAGCTTCAACACAACTGCATTTTCACACAGGAAATAATAGACTCACAAACTTAAAAAAAGAAAAACTTTTGTGGCCTGCATAAGGATATCATTTAGATCTTGGTTTGGAAAAGGGCTACTATTAAAAATAAGTTGTTTCTGGCAGAAAATGTACCCAGTTTTGCACTCTTTGAATATTTTAAATGGCAAACCATTGTCTAATAGCGAATCATTCTGGAAAAACAACGTTTGTATTCTTTGATGTATGCCATTTTACCACTCTAGATAATTAGGAGCCCATCTTTGAATGTTGTGGGCTTTCATGCCTTTCAGCGATGGCATCTGATTTAGAAATCAATGATGGAGAAAAACAAAATTCATATGACCATTGCTCTAAGGCATTTTCTAATTCTTCAGAATTAAAAGCACACGTTAAAGTCGATACTGGGGAAAAGCAGTTTTCGTGTGAACATTGTTCAATGACATTTTCTCATTCTTCAAGCTTAAGAGCACATGTTAGGGTTCATACTGGTGGAAAACCATACTCCTGTAAATACTGCTTAAAGACATTTTCTAGAGCTTCCAACCTAAGAGAACATTATACTGTTCATACTGGCGAAAAGCCCTATGCGTGTGAGCATTGCTCGAAGGCGTTTTCTCATCCGTCACGTTTAAAGGCACATATGAGAGTCCATACTGGTGAGTATACGTGTGAGCAATGCTCAAAGTCATTTTCTCAATTTTCGCTATTGGTTTCGCATACGGAAACCCATACTGGCCAAAAACCATATTCCTGTAACCATTGCTCAAAATTTTTTTCTAGTACAGCAAGCTTAAAAGCTCATGTCAAGCTCCATACTGATCAGAAATCATATACGTGTGATCAGTGTTCAAAGTCGTTTTCTACATTTTTTGGCTTAAAAGAGCATGGTAGGATCCATACCGGCGAAAAGCCCTATGTGTGTGAGCATTGCTCAATGGCATATTCACATGCTCTAAGCTTAAAGTTACATATGGTATCGCACACTGGCCAAAAACGGTATTCCTGTGAATATTGCTCAAAAGCATTTGCAACATCTTCGACACTAAAAAAACACTTGGTTGTGCATACTGGCGAAAAGCGCTATTCGTGTAAACATTGTTCCAAGACGTTTTCTCAATCTGGAGGTTTAAATATGCATTTGAAACTCCATACAGGCGAGAAACCACATATCTGTGAATATTGCTCGAAGGCATTTGCTAGAGCTTCAAACCTAAAAGAACATTATATTGTTCATACTGGCGAAAAGCCCCATTCGTGCGAACAATGCTCGAAGACATTTTCTCATAGTTCACGACTAAAGTCACATATGAAAGTGCATACTGGTGAGTATAAGTGTGAGCAATGCCCAAAGTCATTTCCTGTCTTTTCGCGATTGCTTTCGCATATGAGAGTTCATACCGGGGAAAGACCATATACATGTGAACATTGCTCAAAAGCATTTACTAATTCTGCAAGCTTAAAAGCACATGTTAAACTCCATACTAATCAAAAAGCATATTCGTGTGATCGCTGTTCAAAGTCATTTTCTACATTTTTTGGTCTGAAAGAACATGTACGAGTCCATAGTGGCGAAAAGCCCTATGTGTGTAAACACTGCCCAACGGCATTTTCACATGCTCTAAGCTTAAAGTTACATATGGTATCACACACCGGCCAAAAACCATATAAGTGTGAACACTGCTTAAAGGCATTTCCTACAGCTTCAAGGCTAAAAGAACACTTGGTTGTTCATACTGGCGAAAAGCCCTATGCGTGTGAACATTGTTCAAAGAGGTTTACTCAATCTGGAAATTTAGGGAAACATATGAAACTCCATAAGGATTCATAAAAGGCCTATGCTGGTGAAAAACCATATTCGTGCTTCAATGAAACTGTCTGTTAAAAGTTTTTTCTCAGAAATCACACAAGATAAGTCACACGAGACATCATGATGGTGAAAATTGGGTATTGTGACGACATTTCTTTACGGATCTTGTGTTGGAAAATCTTTAACAGATTGGGAAATGCACGGTGAACTGAAAGTCTTGTCCTTGTATGTTTGTTTAGTTTCGATATATAGTTACAACGTATGTTTCTTGGAAACATTATTAAAAGTACTTAACTGTTTTGTACAACTATTTCTATCGCCCCCAACTTTCAATATATGCCCACTTGATAGCTTAGGCTTAGAGAGTGGTATTCCGGTTCCCACCAAGAGTGTAGGAGCAATTTTTTGTGAAGTACACACATAAACTTCAGTCGTAGAATTTAGTTCTTCGACATCAGCACTCTGTACACCAATGACTTTGCTTTTGTTATAACCCCAAAAGAAGGACTTATCCAAGATTTCTGGAAAGATTAGCAACGCTGCCTGTTTATTTTAAATTTTTATGCTGTCCCGCTTATTGATTTTGCTACGGGATTGTCGCGTTCATAAGAATGTTGAAATGCATGGTGAACACAGATGTGCGACATCGTTTCATGAACCTGAAGCACACATTGGGCTATCTGTTCAATCGGCACCGTGTTAGCCAAAAATGTGTTCCTTACAAATGGTCGTTCCCCTTGATTCACTCTTGAAGGAACTCTCGCGCCGTTAATTGCAAAAGAAAGCTACTGAAACTGACCTCTGCAATGTCACAAAAAATATATTAGTTTATTAAAGAGTTATTTTGCAACGAATTAAAAAGCCAGGGAGCCAGGACAGGACTTAGTGCACCCTGTATTATTCTGGCAAAAAGGTTTTTATAAATTCTGTATCAATTCTTTTTTTTTCCAAGTAATACCAAGAGAAAATGATAATTTATGCTTCCGAAAATCGTACTATTGTGCAATTAGCTCTAATATATTGTTCTTCTATAGTAGTTATGATGTAATAAAAACTGTCTATTCAAGGAATTCATTCATTTTTGATTTCATTCCTATTTAATTTACATCATAAAGGTTAGATTCCTGTTACGGATAAGACAGTTGCATGCTGTTGGCGCAGTGGTTAGTGTTTCCCAAGGGTTCCCACGATTTTAAGTAACACAAGAACACGGGTGAGAATTTTTTAAAGCTTTACTATCAATTTTTAAAGATTTCCCTATCTAATACAATGTCTTGTAATGTTATAGAAGTTGCAAAGGTCTAATTGAACGAACAGACGAGCACAATTAAAATGAATACGGTTACAATGTAGTAAAAAATAATGGTAACATTTAATTTACGAATTTCCCGAATATAAAATTTAAAAATAAATAAATAAATAAAACTGTATGTACATAAACTAGAGAGTCGCCCTTCAAGGTACGGCGGGTGAAAATTGCTTCTACATTCGAACGAAGCCATTGCCTGTTTGGTGATATTTTGATAGTTGAAATTGTAACCCTTACTCTAGTGGATAAACCCTGAACTCCAGTAGATAGCGTTCATTGTTGACACCTTTTTCCTTTTCTTCATTCCCCTGAAATGACAGTCTTACCAGTAAAACAGTTAAGTTACCGTATCAAGTTCAGCATTGTTACGATAAAGCCTTTCCCTGCATGTTAAACATTACCAAAACATATTATCAAATTGTCATGCCGTGGCTTGAGTTTCATTGTTGAAACACGCGGGTTACTCGGTACATCGGCTATTATTTATATGAGGATCATATTTTAGTTATTGAGAAAACTCGTTGGCATTTGTAGGTCAATTATTGCAGCTCTCACAATTGTATTTTGTTATTTTTATTTGCTTTTTGCATACAAATTTGGAACATTCACATGTGGTTTTTTATGAAAAATATTCAAAGAGAACACGGGAAAAAGGCAACTTTCGACTTAAAACACAAGTGCGTCACTGAATAGATCTTGTAAAAAGGGTAAATAACGGCCAGGTGTTGGTCAAGTGACGATTCTGAAATTTACAGCTGCTTTCTAGCTGAGTGGCGTACTCAGTACGCCGACTATGCTCTTAAAGGTTAAGAAATAAATTCAAAATTACCCACTCTGAATAATTTTATAATTTCAAACAAAAGAGAAACGAACATAGGCATTTCCATTACAGCCCGCCAAAGATGACTCGAAAGAGTTCGCTATTCCCTCCTCCTCCATACAACGATTGTTATACAGCAGGGGTTCCCAAACTTTATAGACCACAGAACCCTTAGTAATTTGTTTTTACTTAAAGTAACCCCATTTTTGTTGATAACTAAAAGACGAAATGTTAAAGACCGAGGAGTCAAATGAATCATTCGTTTACTTTCTTCTGCATACAAAATTTTCGCATTTTGATAGATTAACAGGTTTTAAGGTGTGCTGAACCTACCTTAACCATTTTTAGGAACCATCTGTCTGTCTGTTTTTGTTTAGCATGTAGTTGACCGATTTCTTGAGGACGATCTAACTCGAAACGTAACACATGGAACTGAAAGAAACTTGGTATACATGTGCATCGCCATATCAGCTGGTGTTGCTTATTTTTGGCACTAATCTCTTTAGAGGTTGACCCAATCAAACGATATCTAATTTTAGGGTGACTGCTGTCTGTCAAACAATAACACAAGGATTCGCATAAAAATTGGCATGTTGAGTACATACAGCAGGAGCAGAATCCAAGAGCGATTTTTTTTTTTGTGGGGGGGGGGGGGCGCATTGACTGGAAAGCTTCATAAGTTGCATTGATAAGCGGTTAGGAGCAGAAGAAGTTTTGAGATATAGCTTTGTTACCCAACAACGGTATTCATTTTCAGCATCAAACCAAAACTTATTGAGTGAAACTGAATCAGAAATCTTGTTTCTGATTTTCCAGCAGATGAACTCTGAACTCGGGCATGGAACAATGTCATAGGTTTCTCAAATGAACAGTAATGGTTTTTAATGTCACGAAATAATTGTTGCACTGGAGTTTTCTTCATATCAGAAATTTCCTTTAAAAGAGCAAAATATTCTACGCTGCCATTTTAGGCAGGGAACACAGAAATTAAGCTTTCATTTTAACGCTGTTATTTTGTTTCTCACAACAAGTGTGACTACAGTTTCCCTTTGAATAAAAATAGCCACTTTATTCAGTTCACAAAAAATATTGACAAAATTTTTATCAGCCGTATGTAGAACATTGAAAACAGCTGAAAATATTGATGCCTTTTGCTCCAGTGGAAAAACCCTCATTTCATCTGGAAGTTCATACAACCTTTTAAACTTTCTGAAATCTTTTACTTTGAATAGCCAGCAGATTTCACATGGAAAAGTAGTAATCTTTCCTGCCTACCCATGTCTTCATAAATCTTGCTAAATAGTCTTGTCTGGAGAGAACGAGCTTTGACAAAATTCCAAGATTTCTGAAGATTCATCAAGAACTTTTCTCAAGTCAGATGGTATCTACTTGATCATGCTGGCATGACGATGCAAAACATTGTGACGGCTATTACTTCAATCTGGAGCGACATTTTAGATCCTTGATATTGATTATTTCATTTTTCTTGATACTAGTGGAACATAAATTTACGGCTAACTCGCGGACGGAACACACTTTGGGAAACGCTGCTCTAACTTAATTACGGCGGGAGTAATTTGCGTTTTTAGCTCGAAATTTTTCAGGCTTAGCTGAAATTTAGGCACTACTTTCTTCATTAAATCTATCAATAAAAAGTGAATGAATTGTCCCTCTGTTTTCTTTTTGACACCATTGGAAAAAGCGACTTTTTTTACTCCAGATCTCTCTCGACCTATGGTCGAAAAACTTAGCTTCTATCTTCAAAGGAAAAAAAGTTACAAGCGTTTTTAGATCAAATTGGAAAACGTCATTTTGATTCAGGTTGTCAACCATTTTACTTTCGCGTTTCCACGACGCTTTTTGAATCCATTGTTTCTTTCCTTATTTTGCATTTAATTTTTTAAACTTATTTTATTTCGTGTTTCCATGGTTACGCTTTTAAAATCCATCTTTCGCATTTTAATTTCTTAAAAGTATTTTAATATCTGTCGTCATTGTTTGGAAGGGTAATTTTGCATGTTTGTTTTTTTTCTTCTTCTTTTATTTAAGCTTGTGTGTGATTGTTGAATATATGTCACTTGACACAATTTTTATTCTTAAGGTAGACCAGGCAAAGCCGTGCAACTCAGCTCTTGGTATATAAAGATTTGAAAGCTTCTGTTAATGTGATTTTACACTTTTTTGTCTGTTTGGCGAAACATTTATTATTGCCAAAGAAAAAACATCTGCTTCACTCGCAAAAGGGCTTTGTTCCGGTCGCGAGGTCGCTTGGCTATAGGCTCTGAGCTGTTCAGTCTAGGATTATTGTTTTAAAGCAACCGTGCTGGCTAACCACGGATTGTATGGAAAGGCAAACATCCGGTTTACAAGCGGAAATGGAAGCATCTATTAGTTTTTAGGGATGTCAGGTTTTGCAGATGTATGTTAGCCTCTAAATTAAGCAGAGTCTCATTGAAACAAGCGGAATACGCGCATGTTTTTTTTTATTTTCCCCCTCATTTAGATGGAGTCGCCTTAACTGGATGTTTGCCAATTCCATAAAATCCGTGGTCAAACAGTAAATGTAATTCATTGTTTTGGTAATTTGTTTTGAAAGAAAAGGAACTTTTGAATAGATTTTGTTCGAGTGAAATGTACGACATTTCCTTCTTTTTTTCTGACGCTGATTTTTTAATGTTCCACTGGATGTTCTTTTTTTTTTTTTTTTTCGTAAGACGGATGGATTATGATAGCGTGGTTGCTGGGCGAGTTTGGCAATAAACATTAGAGTTGCGGAATTCTTTTTTTACTTTTGAAAGATATTATTTGATGTCTTTTTTTGTTTATTTGGCGAAATATTTTAAATTGCAGTAAAAACCGCTTCATTCGCTAAATAGACTTTAAAAGCAATTTTAAAACTAATTTAATAATTTGACGAAAAGTTTTAAATTCCAAAGAAACTTTAATGTTTTTTTTTTTTTTTCTTCTTCTTTTATTTAAGCTTGTGTGTGATTGTTGAATATATGTCACTTGACACAATTTTTATTCTCAAGGTAGACCAGGCAAAGCCGTGCAACTCAGCTCTTGATATATAAAGATTTGAAAGCTTCTGTTAATGTGATTTTACACTTTTTTGTCTGTTTGGCGAAACATTTATTATTGCCAAAGAAAAAACATCTGCTTCACTCGCAAAAGGGCTTTGTTCCGGTCGCGAGGTCGCTTGGCTATAGGCTCTGAGCTGTTCAGTCTAGGATTATTGTTTTAAAGCAACCGTGCTGGCTAACCACGGATTGTATGGAAAGGCAAACATCCGGTTTACAAGCGGAAATGGAAGCATCTATTAGTTTTTAGGGATGTCAGGTTTTGCAGATGTATGTTAGCCTCTAAATTAAGCAGAGTCTCATTGAAAAAACCGGAATACGCGCATGTTTTTTTTTATTTTCCCCACTCATTTAGATGGAGTCGCCTTAACTGGATGTTTGCCAATTCCATAAAATCCGTGGTCAAACAGTAAATGTAATTCATTGTTTTGGTAATTTGTTTTGAAAGAAAAGGAACTTTTGAACAGATTTTGTCCGAGTGAAATGTACGATATTTCCTTCTTTTTTTCTGACGCTGATTTTTTAATGTTCCACTGGATGTTCTTTTTTTTTTTTTTCGTAAGACGGATGGATTATGATAGCGTGGTTGCTGGGCGAGTTTGGCAATAAACATTAGAGTTGCGGAATTCTTTTTTTACTTTTGAAAGATATTATTTGATGCCTTTTTTTTTTTGTTTATTTGGCGAAATATTTTAAATTGCAGTAAAAACCGCTTCATTCGCTAAATAGACTTTAAAAACAATTTTAAATCTAATTTAATAATTTGACGAAAAGTTTCTAAATTCCAAAGAAACTTTAATGTTTTTTTTTTTTTTTTTTTTTGAAAAGATGTGTACGCATTTTATTCAAAGAAAAATTATCATTTCACATCAGAGGGGGAGGGGGCGTCAATTTTTTTTATTCAACGGAGTTCCATTAAATTTTTAGCACGGGCATCGCTTTGCGGGTACTCTGCTAGTAAGTAATAAAGGGAAAGTGGGGTAAGATGACAATATTAAGCTTTAAAAAAATTTCTAGCTTGGAGATGTGAATTAAAATATTGAAATTTAAATTTTTAGCACGGGCATCGCTGTGCGGGTACTGCTAGTTAATATCTCAAGATGAAGCAGTGAAAAGCAAAGGGATGTAAGTGGCAAAATTAAATATCTGGAGATAACCAGTGCACAATGTTTTTTTTTTTCTTTATATTAAAAAAAAGTAAGGTCAAAGAATTTCTGAAAGGAAGCCTGTGGCGGGCCTGCGTCTGTTGTTGCGAAATTTACTTTCAAACTAATTTCTACCATGCGGTGAGAACAGATACATGAAACCAATTCACTGCATAACATTTATTAAAGAAAAAAATCATAGAACTAAAATAAAAGTGGAATGAACGAACATAAGTTAGAATCAGAACATAACATGACAGAACGTACCTTGAATTCACAGGGTATATATACCGAACTGCTTGGCCAACAGTGTTGCTATTTAAAAAACATAAAAGTTTTTCCACATTGTCCAAGAGACCCCATAAGCACCTACTGACTTGAAATTTCGTAGTCCTGTTAATTCGAGCCCCGGTAGTTAGCACGTGGGGTTTTGTTTTTTAAATTTCTAATTAGTTTTTTTGTAATTAATTTTTTAATCTCAAATTTCGCGTGAGTTGCCTATTAAAGGGGTGAAAATTACTTGCACATATTAATATTATGCATCAGAGAGATGCAGTCTAACTGCATCTCATCAACAGTTGCGGGTGTACGGTGTACAAATCTGATCAGTGACTAGTATCGCGGCCTGAACTTACTTTCTGGATATGGTTTCTGATCATAACCACCCTTTTAAGTAACATATGAACTAACGTATTAGGATTGGCAATGTTTATTTTAAAATTGGGAGGAGTTTTGAACCCAAAACCTTCCCCGCTGCTCCACAGCCATTGACATTTTTTTTTTTTAAATAAGATGCATTTTTAAATCTTAGTGATAAAGATTGAGTCATGATTACAAGTTCAATTTTCATGAATTTGAGTTTTTAACGAATATGAGGCTCCATTACATCCAAGTGACACCTTAGTCCAGAGCTTGGTCGGCCTAAGGCCCCTATATATACGAGCCGGCGCATCAGCTTAAGATCAGCCTTTTTGGATCGGAGCGCGTGTTTGAGCGGTTGTATTTTCTGGCGAGTAATCGCGTTTGGTGATTGTTCACTGCGAACAAATATTAGGGGCACGTGAATTGTTTATTAAATAAAGTATTATTTTCAGTAAATTTGGCGAAAACCGAAACTTTGCTCTGGTAACCCTATTAGTGCAACAATGAAAAATCCGATCCAAAATGGCTAAACTTAAGCTGATGCGTCGGCCTATCTATATAGCGGCTCTAGGTCGGCCTTTTGTCGTGCTGCCAGATTTATATTTCTAGTCTCTTTTAGTAAATAATAGCAAGGTTTCAAAGGAATTCTGGAAGGAAGTCTGTGGCTGACATGCGCCCAGGAGACCCCATAGCACCTACAGCCTTGACGTTTTGCACAAAATTACTTTGAGCCCCGAGGGTGTGCACCTAAGGTTGGAACTACTTTGATATACCCCCCCCCCCAAATCGGAAATTTGGCGACTTTTTTTGTTTTTGTTGATACAAAACTTTGTTGCCACAAAAATTGTTGCCACAAAACTTTTAAAAAAACTCAAAAAATGGTACAAAATACATGAAAATACTAAATTTGGCAACAGTAAAAACCTAAAAGCTGAAAAAACCTAAATTGGCAACACCAAAATAAGGAACAGCAACCCTAAAAAGTCCGTAGGGAATGCCAGATTTGGCGCGTAATTTTTGGGGGTGTATATCAAAGTTATACCCTAAGGTTTTATTTTTTTTTTTAATTTGAATTAGTTTTTTTTTTTTTTTTTGTAATTAACTTTTTAAGCTCAAATTTCGCGTAAATTGGCTACTATTGCCTACTAAAGGGATGAAAAATTACTCGCACAAATTAATATTATATATCGGTGGAAAGGGTAGAATTTTCCGCGTTCTACGCAATTTGTTTCAATGCTCTAACTTAAATACGGCGGAAGTCATTTGCGTTTTTAGCTCGAACTTTTTTAGGTTTAGCTAAAATTTAGGCACTATTTTCTTTATTAAATCTATCAGTAAAAAGCGAAGGAATTGTCCCACAGTCTTATTTTTGAAACCACTGGAAAGAGTGGCATTTTTTACTCCAGATCTAACTCGACCTATGGTTGAAAAACTAAATTTCTATCTCCAAAGGAAAAAAAGTTACAAACCGTTAAAAATAAAGTTCAAATAATATCATCTCCATTAAAATTATTGATGTTTTATTTGGTGTTACCATAGTTACGTCTTTTCGATTCGCATGTTTCTTCTTTCTTATTCAAACTTTAAGGGTTTCGATTTTAACGGAAAATCTTAGGCTCCACTCAATTCAAGCCCCGAGCTAATACTATATTACTAGAGAGCACGAATATGAAAGCGACTTTTCAAACGTAAAAAATTGCAATTTTGCAATGCTCAAGAACCCCTTAGCCCTTACGGCTCTGCAAGTTGGTACAAGTTATTTTGATACCCGGGGATGGGGTGCATTTTGTTCAAAAGGGAGCTAGCTCATAATGTGTTTTTAATCTGTTTCTTTTTAATTGACGATTTAAATCTTTGCGAATCAAATAAGATTGCGAAGCAATCTTCGGGGTTTGGTGAGCGTTAGGGAGCAGGGGGCCGAGCCCCCTAGTTTTATAAATTAAAATAAAATATCTTAGCAAAAACCATAGCAAAGCATTCGCAACTCCAGAGCTCGAATACGCAACCTTTCGTTGATTAGCAATACTACCGAAAAGGGTAAAACATTCCGTTCCACGCGTTTTCTTTGGGGTAAATTACTGGCTTCAAACAGTTTGTGGTGTAATGTAATTACAGGGGAATAGAAAAGAAAGCTTCCCGCAAAAACCATGAAACTTAATTTTCATTCACTACGCTTCAAAGCAAGTTATAAGTGGCGGCATTTGTTTATTTTACCTTTTTCATTCGACCTTAGACAGTAGCAGCAACGCCCCCTATAGTTTATTGAAGTTTCGAATAGAAAATTAAAATGAGCTGGTGAAAGATGTTTCAGATTGAATCTTCTTCTTCTTCATCATCACAACAGCCTGGTGCAGGCCAAGGCTTTCTCCGTCTGCTTCCTCTAGGCGGTACGACACATTGGCAGGTTTCTCCACCTGTTCACTCCCAAAATTTCTAGTTCCTTCTCAACACTATCCAGCCACCTTGTTGCTGGTCTTTCCCTTCTCCTTGAAAAAGTTAGCTTTTTAACCGGGTCCAGATCTTTACGCCTAAATACGTGCCCCAGCCATCTGGTTCTGTTGGCTTTAATTACTCTTAAGATGTTGGGTTGTCTGTATTTATGGTATATACTTCAAAGTTATATAAACTTCTCCTAGCATCATTTTCCTTTACTGCTCCAAAAATTGACTGAAGGATTTTTCTTTCAAAAATGAGAAATCTGTTTTCCTCTGTTTTATTAATTGCCCATGTCTCACTACCGTATAAAATGAACGGTCTTATGAGGGTTTTGTACAGGTTTATTTTTGTATTAATGGAAAGGAGCTTAGACTTTAATTGGCTCTTTAAGTCAAAGTAGCATCTATTTGCCATCAAAATTCCATTTCCAATTTCAACTTTAAACTCATTCTTACTGGTAATAAGCGTACCCAAGTATTTAAACTGGGTGACTCCTTCAAAAGTATAGTTTCCAATATTAAGCGGCTGCACATCATGTATTCTAGTGCTTGCAACCAAAAACTTAGTTTTTTCCTCGTTTACAGCCAAGCCCAACTCCCTGGCAGCTCTCTCAAGGGCAATTTGTTTTATTTGTTTCATTTGTTTCAGATTGCATATAAATTTAAATATAGAGAATGATTTTTTTTAATACTGTGATGAAAAGTCTCACCAGTAGTTTTCAATATTTGAACGTAAAAAACGAAAGTAAGTTGGGGGAGTTGGCCCAAAATCACCAAAGATCGTTGAAAAAAATGCACTGTTAAAGGCTATAACTTCAAAAGTTTTACGGGGGGGGGGAGGAGAATCCCCCTTTCTGTTACATCATCAAATATAGTCTGAAATTCGAAATTTTTTTGGTTAAACACCCTGGACCCCTCCCCCTCCCCCATTAACATCATTAGAGACAGTCGACAGCTTCAATTTCAAAAAATTGCCTCTGGGGAACCGCTGTGAACCTGATCCCTTCCTCTGACGTTATCAAAGATGGCATAAACTTGCATTTTTTGACTAGTTTCAAAATTTTCTAAACGAAGTCCCCCTAACCTTTCATCTTGCTAGTGTCATCAAAGGTCGTCAAAACTTGCTTTTACAGAACGTCAATGTCGAAAGTTTTCCGGGAGTAAGACCTTGGAACCCTCTTTCTCACATCATCGAAAATTGCGTTTTGGGAATTCTAAAATGCACTGAAGAGCAGAGCCTTATTACCGCAGGGGCATGCGGGGCACAGGCCCCTTCTCTTAGATTTCAGGGGGCCTAAAATCCTCTTAATTTATTATGCTAATTAAAAATAATAACTTCACTCAGAATCTAGAGTACAATGATGTCATTGATATTTTTGCAAATGCCAAGACAAGGAAAAAGTCTCTTATTTGTTCATAAAAATTCCCCTTAAAAATTTGATCTCTTTGCAGATCTCAAAACCACTCCAAGTTTAGTCTGTATTTACTCTTAAAAGTTATATCATAGATAACTTTGATATTTGCGGTAAACTGGCAAACTTTAACCACGTCTTATATAATTATCGTGTACTAGATCTCTTCTACTTTTTAAATGTTGTGATATGTGGTACCACCAAATTTAGCATGGTTGTGTCAATAAGTATCGAAATATTTTCTAGCTTCAGAATAAGCGGGAATAGTTGGGGGGAGACTCAAAATTAATTTCATGCCCAGTGTCTTCAAAAATCTTAGGGGCGCCCTGAAACAGAAATGTGCCCCATGTTCATTATCAGAATGATCGGGCTCTGCTGAAGAGCTAAAACATATTATGACCACCTCTAACTTTTTCAAAGAACTCGTCTGGATGACGTGGAGACCACGCGATGAAGTGGGATTGGTATATAACTGGGGCTAGAAAAGGTCAGGCGTCGTTCGAGCACCTTCTTTTGCAAATTATGGGAAAGGGTAACGCCTCCTCTACACTCTTGGGGGGGGGGAGGAGAGAAACATCTGGCTAAAGTGTCCAATTGTTACTACGCGCAAAAGAGATTAGCCATCTACCATCTCCAAAATCATTCCCGCATTTTTTTCTAAAATCCATAGCTTAATTAGCGGCGCCCTTTATAGTTCAAAATCCCCCCCCCCCCAGATCACTCCTTGTTCTAAAAAACAGGAAAAAACACTGGCAGATACGTATACTACGTACACGCTCACATACGTAATCTTATTACATAACTGTAACTAAAATACATGTATCTAAACACATCAATGTAACTAGTGTAATCAAATCAGTACCACATTTTGTTTTGCGCGAAAATGCCCAATTTTAAACGGGAATAGCCAAATGTGCTGCGTTTTCCTCATAAAATCTGCAGAAGATCACCTGCAGAAATTTTGGAGAATTCTGCAGATAAAGATTTGAGGCTTTACCTTCAGAAAAACTGCAGTTTACATGCAGAAATCTGCAGTTTTTCTGCTGAAAATTGGTAATCTTTGATCCCCCGCCAACCCTCCTGGTCCCTTACCCACCCTGGCAGACCAAGCGATAAATGCTTTTCTATGTATATACTTTCATTCCATACAGAAATTTTTAAAGTACCTTATGAGTACTTTTTTTGTGCAACCAGCTCTTGGTCTATAATATTATTAACATAATATATTTCGTGTGAAATATATTACAGATGAAAAAGCAACTTTTTTTAGCTATTTTTATTTCATGGCAGTAGCTATTTCTTAATAATAGTTTAAATAGACCAGTTTTAACATGAATGCATGATTCAAATTAAATTTAATATTTACCCCCCACCCCACCCCAGCTATAACCACCAATCCTTCAACTGTAATTCTAGGAAACAGTAGTACCACTATATTTCCTAGAATTACGATTTCCATACGTTTTAGAAAAAAAGATTCTTAAAATTTGGCAGTTTTCTATGTTCATTAGCTTAGAGTCAACAAAAGTTCTGAAATTGATTCATTGTTCAATTGGGATAAAGAACACAAAAAAAAAAAAAAAAAAAAAACCATTGATAATAAAGCAATCTGAACTAATATAACCATTCAGCTTTCTTTTAAAAACAGGAAAAGTACTTTAAATATCCAATATTTTTTAAAGATTTATCAATATGTTATAATGTTTAGATAACATGTGATTTTGTTTTACGCTTTGCTAAACGATTAGGTTTCTATCATCATTTGCATTTTCATATTGTCATGGTCTATAACAGGGATTCTCAAACTGGGTGCCACGGCACCCTGGGGTCCCGCAAAGACTGGCAAGGGGTGCCGCGAAGTGTTCAGGTTTTGTGACAATTCCCTCCAGGGATAGGAAGACTTGTTAAATAAACAAACTACTAATACAGCAACGACGTTGACTTTACTGGAGAAAGCAAATGTACAAGTTTTATGTCCCAAATGTTCTATATGTGAACCTTCCTAAGACTAATTCTTCTGTCTCGTGCTGCACCATATTACGATCATGGTCGTTCATTTTCCAACAAGATCGGGCACCCCACATTATCTGACTGACGTCCCCCATTTCTTTAACAACGAGCTTCCTAGTTTTCAGATTAAACGGAGTTCTAACTACGACAATCACCTTCTTCCACAGACGCTGTTCTAACCGGACCTAACTCCAAACGATTTTTTATTGTGTTGCATCAAAGATCGTCAGTTTGTGCTCCATAGGCCAGGTGACTTGTAAGATTTACTCAAAAAGATCCCAATCGCATTTTCTAAGGTTTAATCGTGTTATGTCGCAGCGACTGAAACAAGAATTAGACTTCAGACTTCATTTCAGCCGCAATAATAAGGGTACATGTATCGAACATTTCGGAAACCAAAATTTGTTCAGTTTCATTCTCCAATAAAGTCAGCGTTAATGTTGTTTTGGTAATACATTTGCTTCAACAAGGCTTCCAAGCACTGGAAAGAATTTTGATATATATATATGTACATTATAGCGATAGACGAGAGTGAAGAAACCCTAACTCTTTAAATGGTACCGCCAGCCGGAAAAGTTTGAGAACCTCTGGTCTTATAATATATTTGTCTATAACATATATCGTCACCTCAAAGCAACAGTAAAATATCTAATCCCAGAAATAACACTAAGATATCTTACTGTTGCTCTGAGGCGACGATATGCCTATAACATATTTGTCAAGCTGTATGAGAGAAACTGCAAATTTTATTTTGTTCTGAACAACTAATTTTGGAGTAAAAGCAATATTGAAAGAGTTTGAAAACCTGTAGCACACACGGAAAGAGGGAGCTATGTAGTTTTGCCAGTTGGAGTTAAGATTGTATAATGCAGTATTGTTAAATTTAGAGCCAAACATTCTAAAAATGCAAAATTACTTTACAAAAATAAAATCAACTGATTTTAATCAATGATTTTGTTTAAAAAATCAGTTGGTTTAAATCAATGATTTAAAAAGGAAAAAAAAACTTGATTTAAATCATGGTTTTAATCACGATTAAAATCAAGCTGATTTAAATCAACAAACCCTGTTTTAGACTGCATTTTTTTTTTTTTTTGAGTATACACTTTGAATGTCCTTTACCCATTAAAGTAAATTTTGAAGGGACACAAATTAATTTCACATTTCTTTACAGCTGTGACCTGTGGACAACGATGTAATAACCAGAAATTGCAATACAGGATTTCAAGAAGCAAACTGGATACTTACTCACAGTCCTTTCGTGGAATTTCTGAATGGTTAAAGAACTGCAACCCTTGTAAAATTTTAGTACATTTTATAGTTATTCTTTGCAAAACGAAGTTTCATGTTTCTTAGCCATGCTGATTAAGACCAGCAGAAGTTATTAGAGGATATTTAAAGTACAATATGGCTACCATTCATGTGTAAAGCATTCCCAGACTTTTAGATTTCATCCAACACCATGAACTGAAAATATGGGTTTGTCTTTATTTCTTTTCATTTCAGTTAGAGGATTTTGAACTTTATTAAATTAATGAGTTGTTGATACACTTCGTACATTAGAAGAATTTACTGTGAATTTTAAAAAGATTTTTGCTGAGCATATAAAAATAAAACTGTTGATTGTCAAAATAGTTGAAGAACTATGTAAACTATCAAAATTTTTTAACACTCCACTAACAAATAACCACCTTGCAATACTGCAATCCCTTTTGTATGCTTATAAAAAAGCAGAAACTTAAATATATTTTTTTTTAAATGTTGTGCAGAAGCATACAGAAAAGCTTATTTACAAAACCGGGATTATAAATTTTATTATGAAACCAAAACCCAGCAGAAATTCATATTTGCTAATTTTCGGTCACAAGCTTCAACAGAACTGCATCATCACAGGAAGTAAAGAACTCACAAGCTAAAAAAAAAAAAAAAAAAAAAAAAAAAAAAAAAAAAACATTTTTGTGACCTACATAAAAAAATTTTTTAGAGCTTGGAAAAAACCTTCTTGGAATAAGTTGTTTCTTGCAGAAAACGTACCCGCCTTTGCTGTCTTCAAAATTTTTAAATGGCAAATCATAGTCGCCAGGTTTGTTCTTGTTCACTTTTTTACTAACGTATTCTGTAACAACGAATTCGGGGAATCCTTCTAAGAAAACGACACCTTTGCGGTCTTTCATTCATGGCATTTTCACACTCTAAACAATTAGGAATCCAAATTTGAATATTGTGCGCTTTCATGCTTTTCAGCAATGGCATCGGGTTTAGATATCCATGATGGAAAAAAACTGTATTCGTGTGATCATTGTTCAAAGACATTTTCTCAGTCTTCAACTTTAAAAGCACACTTGAGAGTTCATACTGGTGAAAGACCATATTGCTGTAAATATTGCTTAAAGACATTTGTTAGAGCTGCACACCTAAAAGAACATTATATTTTTCATACTGGCGAAAAGCCCTATGCCTGTGAGCATTGCTTTAAGATATTTTCTCTGCCTTCACGTTTAAAGTCACATATGAAAGTCCATACTGGTGAGTATACGTGTGAGCAATGCTCAAAGTCGTTTTCTCAGTTTTCACAATTGGTTTCTCATATGAAAGCACATACTGGCGAAAAACCATATTCCTGTGGTCATTGCTCAAAACTTTTTTCTAATCCTGCAACCTTAAAAGCACATGTCAAACTCCATACTGATCAGAAATCATATACGTGTGATCAATGTTCAAGGTCATTTTCTACATTTTATGGCTTGAAAGAGCATGGTAGAATCCATACCGGCGAAAAGCCCTATGTGTGTGAGCATTGCCCAATGGCATATTCACATGCTCTAAGCTTAAAGTTACATATGGTATCGCACACTGGCGAGAAACCGTACTCATGTGAACAGTGCTTAAAGGCATTTCCTACAGCTTCAAGACTGAAAGAACACTTGGTTGTCCATACTGGCGAAAAGCGCTATTCGTGTGAATATTGTTCAAAGAAGTTTACTCAATCTGGAGGTTTAAAGACGCATTTGAAACTGCATACTGGCGAGAAACCATTTACCTGTGAGCATTGCTCGAAGGCATTTGCTAGAGTTGTAAACCTAAAGAGACATTATATTGTTCACACTGGCAAAAAGCCCTTTTCGTGTGAACATTGCTCGAAGACGTTTTCTCACCCGTCACTTTTAAAGTCACATATGAAAGTGCATACTGGTGAGTATAAGTGTGAACAATGCCCAAAGTCATTTCCTGTCTTTTCGCGATTGCTTTCGCATATGAGAGTTCATACCGGGGAAAGACCATATACATGTGAACAATGCTCAAAAGCATTTACTAATTCTGCAAGCTTAAAAGCACATGTTAAAGTTCATACTGACAAAAAAAGCATATTCTTGTGATCAATGCTCAAAGTCATTTTCTACCTTTTCAAGCTTAAAGTCGCATGTACGAATTCATTCTGGCGAAAAACCCTATGTGTGTGAACATTGCTCAACGGCATTTTCAAATGCTCTAAGCCTGAAGTTACATATTGTATCGCACACTGGCGAAAAACGGTATTCGTGTGAACGCTGCTCAAAGGCATTTTCTACTGCTTCAAGACTAAAAGAACACTTGGTTGTCCATACTGGCGAAAAGCCCTATGCGTGTGAACATTGTTCAAAGAGGTTTACTCAATCTGGAAACTTAAAGACGCATTTAAAACTCCATACTGGTGAGAAACCATATATCTGTGAATATTGCTTGAAGGCATTTTCTAGAGCTGCAAACTTAAAAGAACACTATATTGTCCATACTCGCAAAAAGCCCTATGCATGTGAACATTGCTCAGAAACATTTTTTAAACCATCAGGCTTAAAGTCACATATGAAAGTCCATACTGATAAAAAACCGCTTTCGTGAGACTGTTGCGTAAAAGTTTTTACTTAGAAATCACATGAGACAACATGCTGGTAATCAAAAGGTAATATGAAATTTCTCGCTATCCGTTTTCCCATGTCCAGAAATAATAAACGGATTGGTAAATACCGGGTGATCCAAAAGTCTGTTCCCTTTTTTGAATATTTATTGTGCTTAAACTATTCTGAATATGTTTGTTTACAATGTTATAGCATATGGTTGTTTAACTACATTGTTATCACATAGTTTTGTTTAGATAGCAGTTGGCTGTCTGTTTAACGACTTTCAAGGGTCGTTAAGTAGAAAGCGTCTTTAAATAGAATGCTTTTAAAACTATAGTGGACCATCTGGGACCGTGAAAAGCCAACTTTAAATAGAGAAAGTTGTTAAATGGAGCGTCGTTACGCAGAGAGCCAACTGTAGTTACACGTTTTTTTATGAGACCACTTAATTGAGTAAATTTCAACTGTAGCCCACTTGGTAGCTGGGAGGATGTCTAAGCGATATTTCAGTCCCCCCCCCCCCCCCCCCAAGTGTGCTAGAGCCTTCTTCTGCACAAGACACAGTGCAGTTTAGTTCTTGAGCGTCAGCGATTTGTACGGCAATTGTCTCTACCCTTGATATAACGCCAGAAGAAAGGACTTCTCCCAGACTTCTGAGAAAATCAATAACGCTGCCTGTGTCTTTTAACTTTTCATTCCATCCCTTTGTTAAATACTAGAGATACCCGCCATGGCTTTGCTTGTGGTAAAATTTGAAGGAAGATGCATGCGAACCCAATTTGGCTTCTGTCGCTGCTTTCATAATCTTTACGAATTTAAAACACGCAGTTCTAAAACTTTTTTTTTTCTTTGTAGCCGTATAACTGGCGTATAACATCCATACGATCCGTTATACAGCCGCTACGATCTATATAATATCTATCTTTTTCATATTTTCTATACCTATTTCCAGTTGCGTTTTGTGTCATTCACCTTTTTACGCCAAAATTGCCGCCTTTGGCTGCTATCTACCTTATACGATCTATCTCTAATTTTTTTGTCCGTCTCTATTTATTTTAACCTCCCCGCCCATTTCCTAGTCTAAACAAAGATCATTTTCAAAAAACTGTGCGCTTTATTCTTGTAAATAGCCCCCCCCCCCCCAAAAAAAAGCTCCCTCCTTGTTCCCCTAGTGTGCAAAAAGCAGCGATTTCAAAAAAAAAAACTCTCACTATTTTAATTAAATTAAGTGCGCAAAAATATGTAACGTAAAATAGTTACAGCGAAACGTCCGGCGGGGGAGGGGGGATCGAAAAGAGAAAGAAATGAAATTCCTAAACAAAAAAAAAAGTAAAGAAAAAAGAAAGTTCTACTGTTAGCAATAGCAAAAAAAAAAAAAAAAAAAAACCATTTAGGGAATAAGATTCGATCCGGGTTGTGACGTCGCAGCAGTTCCGAAAAAAGCTTTTTTCCTCCCGATGGGCCAGTGATAGAAGATACGACGTGTTGATCTGAATTTTAAAAATAGTAAAAAAAAAAGATCTTCTGAAGAGGGTGAAATGTTTTGAGGACTACATGCTAAATTTTCGGAAAGAAATCTCTCATACTTTTAGTAGGCTGCGTTTAGAAAGAATTAAAACCAAGAAAAAGCGAAAAAGATGGGGTTTTTTTCTCTTCAAAATTTTATTAAAAAAATTATATATATATAAAAAAAAGCTATTGCATGTTTTTGAAAACTTTTTTTTTCTGAAGAGGGTGAAATGTTTTGACTACTACATACTAAACTTTCAGAGAAATCTTTCGTACTTTTTGCGGGATGGGTGTTGGAAAAAGAGTGTCACAATATGAAATTTTAAATTTTCTTTTTTTTTTCGCTTAAAGGCCTTCAAAGGAGGTTATCTTCATTGGAAAATAATGACAGGTCTTTTGTTCCAATTTTAATCACTGGAGAACACAGCAAACTTATTTTTCTTAATGCAAATTGCCAGAAGAGTTCATCTACAAACGCTTCTCCTGTAAAATTTCATTTCTTTGCATTGTGGTATCCTTCTTCGAAATGAGCGATATATAGATGAATCATCTCTTGGCAACTCATGTTTTATGTTACAATTAATGTGAGCTTCATTCAAAAGACTGGCGGCTGAATTCACAAATGACAAAGGAATAAATATTTTTGAACATGTATCTTGTTTTTAAAAAAAGTAGAGAAAATAAGATCACTTTTTCTTTTTCAATAGCAATTTGTTTTAATTGCCAAGTAAACTTTCAAACTCATTAAAATCTAGTTAGCTGATATGGGGGGAGAGGGGTTATAGCATAATACCGAGGAAAATTAAGTTAAGGTCTTTGTAAAAATGAAAGCAATAAAAAAAGAGAAGTTTTTTTTTATATCCCTTTAAGATTTTTACAAATTTTACTTTCTAAAACGTAATAAATACATGCAAATAAAATGTTTACTCTTGGACATTTCTTTAAGAACAAATGAACGTTGAAATTGCATAAATGGCATTATTTAGAATCGCAGAGAAGAGTATCGGAGTTACAAAGAACCTTTCTTCAGGGCTGCCACAAAAAAAAATGCAATAAAAAAATAGCAAAAGTAGCGTAAAAATGTCTCAAAAAAATTACCCAAAGAAATGTAAAAAATTGCGAGGAATTTACATCCATATGATTAAATAAATGTCGTATTGAATAAATCGTGTAGTTGAAAATGATACAGTTGTAAAAAGTTGAAATTTGTTTTGCTTATGATGTAAATACAAACTAATAATAATATACTACAACTTATTCAAATGAAGGAGTGGTTTTTTTCCCCTCCTCCATGATAAGAGCAAAAGCATTCAAATATTATTATTTTTGTTCACTGAACAATTCAATTTATCTTCAAATTTAATGCTCTCTTTCCCCCCAAGTTTTATATTACTCATAATCTGAACTATTTTAATGCGAATAGAAGAAAAAAACAGGGTTCATACTCTATTTGGATGAAAAAATTCCATGACTTTTCCAAGATTTTTTCATGACTTCAATAAAAATTTTCATGGCCTCGTTACACAAAGACAATAGCACTATTTATTCTCAAACTTGCTAATTTTTTGGTAATGAGCATTAGCAAAACGTCTACATGAATGCCACAGCCTCACTGAAGCACTTACTTGTAATGGAAAAAAATATAAGTGTACAATGAAAAAACAAACTATTCTTATTTGTCTTCATCATATAAATTTAAGTAAAATAAAAATTCAATAAAACGAATATGATGATGTTTAAATGTCTAATATTTTTTTAAAAACAGGCAGAATGATATTGAATGGGACAATGGTTGAATGAGTCATCACTTAAGTTTCAATAAATTTGCTTCAAAAGTTGCCTTTTAGTGTCAACAGTGCCTTTAATCATTCATGTAACTTGACAGTATTTCGGTTCTTTAAAGTAAAGCCACATAGTTTAGTTTTTATGTTTCTAAACCATATCTTTTTTGAAAAAACCATTCAGTAATGAATCAATCTACTGACTCAAAAGTATACTTGTTTTGTTTACAAATTTGCACTTTTTCAAATGCATATAAATTAATAGGTTCAGAAATTCCAGAACACGTTTGATTCCTGACATTGAACGTAGCAGTGGGTTGCATAGATAAGTTTTGTGGCCTGTATGTTGGGCACTACTGTTTTAGAGTATTAGAATTCCTCTTTTTCTGTATTCTATTGCCTGACTAAAGATCTTTATTTTCTACAACCTTCAACAAATTAAGATAAACTCTAATAAATTTATTAATAAAGTTCTTACGAGTGATAGAATCGAATTCGGATGCAATTGAATTGCTTTTTTTGAGTATGTGTGGCAAAACTAAGAATGTGAAATTTTGCTACTCAGAATATGAAACATAACAAGTGTTGAAAATAACAGAAAATTAAAAATAAGTGATGTCCAAGCTGTAAAATCTCATTGCAAAAACAGGCAAGCATCTGCGACAGAAGTGGATGCAATGAGATTTCAAAATTCAGATTTGATTTTTGGATCCTTCAATTTTCCACTTTTAATAGCTTTTATGTGCTATACTGTTAAATCACTCAAGATTTCTAATGCTCCTTCAGTTACTGTTATTTTCTCTTTATCCAAGACATTTTTCCGTGACTTGAAATAAATCTTCAAGACTTTCAATAAAAACTTCAATTTTCCATGACTTTTCCAGGTTTGAATCTCTTATCTTTTTTCCAGGATTTCCATGACCCGTACGAACCCTGAAAAAATCAACAAAAATAAAGCATAAATTATAAAGAAAATACTGCAAATAGCTATTTCAAGGATGCTATTGAGCCCATTTATTAATGCAAAGAATTCTAAGGTCTTCTGTTGCAATAACTATAGTTGGAACAAACCTAACCTGACAGCATCATAATAGTATGATTAGGATCTGCTGCCGAGTTAGCTTTGCCTCAACTATTGTTTCTTTTTGCAGTAAGTTACCGCCCTAAGCCAGGGCTAAGGCAGAAATACATAAAATACACCGCCAGCTCAGTCATTCCATCCAAGGACTGCAGTTTCGTGCTTTTTAGAACTCATCAGCCTGGAATAGGAAGTGACGGAACTGGAGGAGAAAAACCTATTAAAAGAGCCAAAAGTGTCAAAAAACTCCAACTCAGATACTTCCTATTCCGAGGCTGATGAGTACTAAAAAGCACGAAACTGCAGTCCTCGGATGAAATGACTGAGCTGGCGGTGTATTTTATGTTTGGCGGGTGTTTTTTTGTTGAAAAATCTAGGACCTTTAAAGCAGTACTTTTATAGAGTACTGGCTGAGCACTTTTGCCTGTAACTTGATTTAAAAATTTAAATAAAAGCATATACTTTGTGTCAGTTATCGTATCAGCACTTCCCACATTCTGACATTTTAATACTTGATTGTATTGTCATATAGAAAAAAATTGTTTTAATTTTGTTAGGGACACTTACTTTAATACATGAAATACACCGCCAGCTCAGTCATTCCAGCCGAGGACTGATGTCTCGTGCTTATTAGCACTCATCAGCCCGGCATAGGAAGTGACTGAGCTGAAGGTGGAAAACATGTTAAGGAAGCCTATAGTGCCAAACAAACTGGTAGCTAATATAAGAATTAGCACTGACCAGGCAAGTGACTGAAGCAATGGTTTGGTTCAACTCGAAGATTGAAGGCAAGGCTGTGGTACTTTCAGTAAATTACCTATTAAAGTAAACCTAAAATAAGTATTTCTGCCTTAGCCCGGGCTAATGGTCGGTAACTTACTGAAATACACTTACTTTAAGTTGAAAAAATAATGATAAATTTCTCATAACATTTTTTCCCCCAACTACAAGTAGTGTAGGAAACAAAAACAAATATTACATTACATTATACCCCAGGGTCCCCTGTACCTACCAGAGATGTGGTTTACTGGTTGAATAGAGCCTTTTAGAGACAGTTCAGCCTCAGTTTCAGTTATTCAAGCATTTGATTCATAGGGCGAGTATGGAGGAAAAAGTTAGAGTTTTTCCTTTTGGTAGAATTCAAAAATGGAAATGAAAACAAATCGAGGTAGTGTAATTTTTTCATACTAAATAGATTGACAATATGCAGTAGTCGCAATAATTTATATCAAGCAATATGATTGAAAAATTTGACAGCCATGATGTTTTTACATTTTTGTTGCAGGATATAGCAAAGAAATGAATTTGGCACATTTTCCAGGTTTTTGAGCACTTGAAAGTAATTTTTTTTTCCAAGTACTTAAAAATTTTTTTAGGAACCGACAATGCAATTTTTTGGTTTACAGATAAATCCAACATTGGTTTTGGATATCATTAAGAGAGAGTTCAATTTTGAGTTCATTAATTTCTTGTTTTTGTCATTCCATGAGCAGGTACAGAAGTCACTCTAACAAGGTACAATTCACACTCAAGGATTTTCTTTTCAGGATATCAAATCAGAAATTAAGTTGGGATTTGAATATATATATATATTCTCAATTGTTAACTGGCTAATGAAAAATGAAGCATTTTTAACAGGATATAACTCATACTCAAGGATCCTTTTTTCAGAATATCAAATTAGAAATTAAGTTAGGATTTGAAAAAAACTAAATACTTATTAATTATTAATTGGCAAATGAAAAAATTAGCATTTTTAACAGGATACAATTCATACTCAAGAATCCTTTTTTTTTTCAGAATCAAATCAGAAATATCAAATCAGAAATTAAGTTAGGATTTGAAGAAAACTAGATATTTCTAAGTTATTGACTGGTAAATAAATAATGAAGCATTTTCCACAGAATAAAACTCATACTCACGGATTTTCTTTTTAGGATATCAAATCAGAAATTAAATTATAATTTAGAAAAATCTAAATATTTTCTTACTTATTAACTGGAAAATGAAAAATGAAGCATTTTTATGTACATTTAACTCAAACAAAACCAAACAAGAATGTTTTAATTTATTTTATTTAAAATCAATAAGTGTTTTGCAAAACCCCTGCTTAACAGCTGTAGTAACAAAAGTAAATTTTTGTGCATTTAAGAACCACACACATAAATAAATTAATAAAGAACAATTGACAAGAGCAATTAAAAAAATATCACATGCAATAATATACAAATTAAAATACAAATATTGGGAATGTTTCCTTACTTCATAATTATCTTTGTCTTCCCAATAATGGATTTCAAAAATAAATAAAGTAAATGAATACAGCTCTCATGATACTGCGCAACATTTATTACTTTACGAAAATTACTTTATTGTATTAATGATTAGTAAAATGTAGCAGTAAGAGCAAAATTTATCACAGTTAAAATCTTAGTAGTTTTAATTATTTATATCTTTAGGAACTCAAATCGCACACCACAGACAATGTTATGCCTGAGTAAGTTTTTTTATAACATGGAAACGCACTATTTACACTGATGTATGTTGTTATAAAAGTAATTAATAACAATATCAAACATTGCTTCTGCCATATTTGGAGAAAAATTGTGAATAAATGAAACTTAAGTTTAAACTGTCCAAGAAATGTAGAAACTATAAATACATTTAGTACACATTTGAACATTATATAACGGCACCATTATCAATCCATTGAATTATGATATGCAAAATACAAAAGACTAGAAGTTTCAGATAATACTTGCATAAATATTTTCATAATCAAGAGTGCCGTTAAAATTATGGCAGACAACTTTGAGAAAAAAATAATACAATTATTAATAGATCAACTTATTGTATAAGATAAAATTAAGATCATATGAAAATATATCAATATTAAAATTTTGGATTTTCAGGTACAGAAAAAAAAAAAAAATTTCAAACATAAAACATAGCTTCTCTTGCTAGCTTACAAGCATGTAGTCTTATTTATAAACTCTGATTTCAGGTTAGCTTTTGTGATATTCTCGAAGCTTTGATGAAAACTAATTTTATTTGAACATTTAAGTTCAGGAAGTTCGGTATTATTTGTACTCTTTTTCACTTTGGACATCATTTGCAACGCTTCCATGTTTCCGAACAAATTTTGCACCAGTGATGCAGTATTTTTCCTGCTTTGCCACGTCGAAGACAAAGAATTAACTCTCGAGCGATGATATCCGATATGAACTTCGCTAGTGAAATTGGCATGAGCTTTCATCAAGTTGTTGTAAGGTACTTGACGCACTGGACTGACATTCACTCGTGACATTTGGCTCTCTTGCGACTTGACAAGTTTGACTTGCGACTTGACTTGCGCTTTAGGCTTGCTCTCAACAAGGTGAGGAGATGAAGGGAACTCATGCTTAGGGCATTCACTTTTATGCTCACCCGAGCATTTAGCTTCCTTGTCCTTTGTAGAGGTCTCAAGGCATGGTGATAAAAGCTCAGAATTAGTTCCTAGTATTTCGACAATATCTGCTGCTTGCGGGCGAGCTTGAGGTACCCTTGCCCAACAACGTCTTAATAGGCTGCATCTAAAAGAAAATAAATGCATTAATTAGCTAAACTGTTGAAAAAAAAAAGGAATAAAATAGAGTATAAATCTTCTTGACTTATACATTTTTTCAAAGGACAAGTAGGTTGTACATCAATCAAACATTTAAAAATACTGCCCCCCCCCTTTTTTTTAATTAGCAATAAATACTTTCAACAGGGTGAAATTCGCCCCAATGTATTGGGTTTTTGGGAAAATATTATAGGGTGCAATATATTTTTTTGATTTTATATTTTAATTACAAAAATTCAAACAATGATTAAAAATTAGAAAAAAAATTCATTTTAGGATATAAAAAAAACTTAAGTTGATGTCACATAGGACTTTTTTTAAATACTATTTACAGGGGTAAATCATCTCTCATAATCAAACCCTTTGGATGAAAGGAAAATAATTTTTCAGAAAAATCCTATAGTCGTCAAATTTATTTCGTTTTTTTATTGTAATTTTGTTTTTGAATTTTTAATCATAAGCTGCCAACCTCAAGATAAAAAAAATAGGAGCACTGAAGGAAAAAAATAGGAGCAACGAGGGTTAAAATAGGAGCAAGAAATTGTGGCCCGTGCTAAGCCTTCCTTCTGTACCATAAGCTTCTTTAAGTTTTAAGCACCATTATAATGCTTTTTTGAATTTTCATGTTTGATTTTCAGCAAAACTACAACCAAGATTAAAATAAAATTATTTTACCCCCCCCCCCCCCCAAAAAAAAAAGCATCGTTACGTAGCTACATATTGAGAAGTAAAAAAACATAAATGTTTGATTTAATAAAACTGCAACCTCTTTTTAAATATTTTTTAATGCATATACGTGTATTAAAAATGCATTGCATAAGAACATATTGAAGAATAAAACACACAATATACTTGTCATGCTTGGAAGTAAAGCTCTTATGTAACTTCATAGTAAAGGTCAATTCTCAGGAATTTTCGAAGTGGCTACTAGACCCCAAAGTTTTAGTGGCCAACACTATCGCTAAATTTTGAAATACAAACGGGGGGGGGGGGAGTTTTTACAACTTTCACAAGTAAATAAATGAATAGGACTTTGCACATTCTAAAAGAGTATTATTCAATACTCTTTTTTACACACGGAAAATTTAAGTTAAAATAGGTTTCTGATCTTTTTGCAAAAAAAAAAAGAAGAAATAAATGAGAAGTCAACAGGAAACGGCAGTTCAAATAAAACAGTTTCAGTTTATAGCAAAACCTCCAAGACAATGAGGATCAAATACAGATGAAATTTCCCTTAAAAAAAAAACATTTTTTTTTTTTTTTGCATTGTATGTTATTTTTAATAGTTTGTATTGAGATAAATATCCAATTCTGTTTTCAGAAATTTAGGCAATTAATAATCTCGTCTACTTGCATCTTGCGGATGACCAAACATGGCGACTACGCAAAAAATTAAGGTAATAGATTTTTGAATTAGTTGTATAAAAGTAATTACAAATAATTAATAATCCTTAAAAACTATAATTTAGACAAAATATATAATCAGTATTTAGTAGTTAGCATCTAAAACAATGAGGATAAAATAATATTCTAGAGAAAAAAATTTGCATATTTCAAGAAAATAATTAAGAATTTTCTGAAAAAAAAGGCCCATTTTCAATTATTTTCAATAGTTTGCATTGCAATAAACATCTTATTCTGTTTTTGGAAACTAGGTCATTAAAAGAGACTTAAGTACTTAAATCTCACAAAATGACCAAATATGGCGACTAAGTCAAAAATTAGGATATAAATGTTTGAACTTGTTGCATACAAGTAACTTAAAATCCTCATGAAACTACAATTTAATTGAAAATATTTAGCACAATAGCTTCCAAAGCAGTGAGGATAAGATGAAATTAAATAGTATGATTTTTTTCATTTCTCAAGAAAATTATTTAAAATATTTTTTAAAAAAAATTGTAGCACATTTTACTTTACTTTAATGATTTTTCAGTTAAGAAAAACACCCAAATCTGCTTCGTCTTTGAAAACTTAGGCACTTAGCATCGTCGACTTCCATCTTGTGAATGACCAAACATGGCGGCGATGTTTTACACGCGTGCAGCTGATATGCTCGATCAAAAACTGATGTTCTCCGATCGGCGCTCCCCTCAGTGTTTATCCTGATACTAATGCTTCCAAAACATCAAATTGTCTTCTCTTTTGTTGAGTTTGTACATAATTCCTGCCTTTAAGGATAAGAAAATTTCTTCTGAAATCGATAAGTGAAGAAAAGTCGAAAAATCGGAGTATATTGGAATAAATCAGATTTTCGGAGTACGCAATAAAAATCGGAGAAACTCCGGGAAAAACGGAGCACTTGGCAGCTATGTAACTGAATTTTTGAAGTCAAAATTTAAGACAAAAAATACATTGAATCCTCTAATGTCCCAGTAACTCTTTATTTAGGGGTAAATTCCATCTCGTTAAAAGTGTTTATTGCCAATAAAAAACATGACTTCAATATTTTAAAGTGTTCTGTCAATGTGCAAAGTTGTATTTAATCAATGAGTGACACTTGGTTAGGGTTACTTATTAAAGGAATTTTGAGAGTTAACAAACTCTATCCGTTTACACATTGACAATAGTCTTAACACATGACTAAACAAGATTATCTTCAGATACTATTTCTAAAAACTCTTATGCTCTCAGTAACAAACTGTTGCCTAAATAAAACTGAACAAACAGTGGCTTAGTGTCGATGGGGTCTGAACCCTTCTTGAAATGAGTAAGAAAATTCAAAGATGAAGATGTCCCATTTCCTCACACATAATTTTCATCTTGGTATGAAAACTTGAATTTGAGTTCATACAAATTCCATTGGACCTCCTATGCAATGACATCCTGGTTATGTTACTGTGAACAAAAGCTTAACTGTGCTTGTTAGAAAACGTTTTTCTTCTTGCCTAAAAACTTAATTGAAATTTTTAAAGTGGATGTACAAAGAAACTCTTAAAGAAACTGGTGCATAGTCTGTAATTGAATGGAGGGAACTATTTTCTTGTTCACGATGTGAGTTTGAATCCCTGTGCAGTGATATGATCTTGTTTTGCATTTCTTCATTCCTAAGCAGAGGATATCACTGTAAATATTGTATGTCTTTATTTCAAATACATGACAGGAAGGATGATTTTTATGAATAAAATTTTAAAACTAAATTGCTCTGCAGCCATACATTACTTTTAACTTGTATTGACACATTGAGGATTGAGGACAGAAATTTTTACTATTTGAGAGGTGAAATCAACAGCAGAACTGTATTGAGAATACAAAACATGAATATTTGAACCTGAAGTTTATTTCAACTTCACTCTGAGAAGGTTTAAGAATTTTTAATGCCATTGTTTTTTAAGAATTTTACGTTAATTGTAGTTTTCTGATTATGTATCAAACAATTCATTAATTTCAACTATAGGTTTCTTTTTTTTTTATTCATAACCATAGTGTTCATATGACCAGCTCAGCGGTTGAAAATCAACAGCAAAAATTGTTTGCTGATAAAACACGATTGAAACACACTAAAAGTTACACTGTTGAATTTTCTATATATAGTCAAACCGCAACCCGAAATATCGCTTTACACAAAATACTTGTTTGGTCCTATCAGTATTACTTAATAATTTATTGGATAAAATGATAAAAATGAAATCGGATTAACATGAAATAATTATCATGATCTAGTGAATTTTGCATTAACAAGGTTTGACTGCATATTGAAACAACTTTAAAAGCATAAGAGTGGTAATAGCATCTATTTTATTACTAAGACAACTTACAGTTCTGGTTTGACTCCTTCTGGAATACGTAAAGTGCAATGCTGCTTCATCAGCTCCAAAATTTCGTTATTTGACAGGCCTTGGTAAGGATAAGCTCCAAATGTTATTATTTCATATAAAACCACTCCAAAGCTCCATACGTCAGACATAGGGGAAAACAAGCCATCGTTGATGCTTTCTGGGGCCATCCAACGAATAGGAAGCTTAGCTAAAATATTTTATACAATGTAAATGTAAACAGATATTAATATACATACACACCATTTTATTTTGTAATTGAAAGAACATAAAACTAGATTCAATCATAGAAAAGAAATGCAGCAATCAAACGTCAGGGCCTTGTCTAATGAGAGGGTTTTATGGGTTAAATTCCTCCCATTGGGGAAAAATTCATACGCCAAAGGAAGAAAATGTATACAGTGAAACCTGTATATAACGATACTGTCTATAACGATAACCTGTCTACAACAATATTTTTTTTTGGCCTCAGCAAAATGTCAGCATGAATAATCAAACTGTCTATAACAATAACCTGTCTATAACAATATATATATTTTTTTGGCCCCAGCAAAATGTCAGCATGAATAATCAAACTGTCTATAACGATAACCTATCTATAACAATATATATATTTTTTTGGCCCCAGCAAAATGTCAGCAAGAATAATCAAACTGTCTATAACGATAACCTGTCTATAACAATATATATATTTTTTTGGCCCCAGCAAAATGTCAGCAAGAATAATCAAACTGTCTATAACGATAACCTGTCTATAACAATATATATATTTTTTTGGCCCCAGCAAAATGTCAGCAAGAATAATCAAACTGTCTATAACGATAACTTGTCTATAACAATTTTTTTTTTTTTGGCCCCAGCAAAATGTCAGCATGAATAATCAAACTGTCTATGACGATAACCTGTCTATAACGATAACTTGTCTATAACAATATTTTTTTTTGGCCCCAGCAAAATGTCAGCATGAATAATCAAACTGTCTATAACGATAACCTGTCTATTACGATACTTTTTTAGATCCCAACAGTATCATTGTAGACAGGTTTTACTGTATTAAACTAATATTAACTTTAATGCAAAAGCTTGTGTGCAGCATTAAAAAATAATAATAATAATAATAAATTAATTTGAATTTTGACATCTTGAATTCAAATTATGCTTTTCGCAATCACGAGTGTGTGTTTGTGTGGGGGGTATGTGTGTTAGTGTGTAGGGGTATGTGTGTGTGTGTAGGCATGTGTGTTTGTGTCTGTGCTGGCATAAGTGTGTGGGTAGTTGTGTGTATGAATGTGCGTGTGGGGGGGGGGGTATGTGTATGTGTGTGTAGGCATATGTGTTTGTGTCTGTGTGCAGGCATGAATGTGTGTGTGTGTAGTTGTGTATGTATGTGTGTGTGTAGTTGTGTATGTATGCGTGTGTGTAGGACATGAACGCAACCTGGAGACGGTTTTCGCTATAGGAGCAGCATCGTGAGGAGCCCGTCGACGGTGATGGTGCGGAGGGTGGCGGTGGGAAAAATCAAAGGAACGTCAAAAACAGTCAAATGAGAACAAAAAGCAATCGTGATTGCTCAAAAAAAAAGCTTTCTCACTGAAGTTTTTCTGCAATTTTCGACTGTTAGAGCTTAACAAACTGAAATAATATTTTGGAAAAACTAATGACATGTCAAAGTAAAGAATAAACTGTCTAGTATTGCTCAACATTGTTGGGATTCGAATCACTCTTTTGATTTTAACTCTTTTCAGATTATCCAAAAATGCCCCAATTCATCAGATCTTGACTTTTGGGAATCCTTTCATATTTTGAGGAACAGTTCTAACTTAGTTAACGATCTTAGTGCAGTTCCATATTTTTCTAACATGTGGCTCCCATATCTTTAATACTGTCCTTTCCCCATTCCCCCCCCCTTTTTTTTCCCCCACTCATTTTTATCTATCTTCCTTTGTTTATTTTTGCCTTTTTGTCTTGATTGACACCCCCCCCCCCCATTTTCTTCTATTTATCTTTATTTTTCCTTTTTTCGAATATTTTTTGTTTCTGTTTATCTTATTTCATGGTTTTCCATTCTGCTTTTCCTTTCTTGCGGTTCACGGTTACTGACAATTTCTTTTCTTTTTGTTTAAGCTTCGGCTTAATCCTTGTCCAATTGAATT